>NW_027212513.1:0-22097 GCF_947461875.1 Haliaeetus albicilla
TATAACACCTATAGGGCACTGGGGGGGCCACTATAGCTCCCATACGACACCTATATAGCCCCAGGGCACCCCTATAGCCCACCTGTAACACCTATAGGGCACTGGGGGGGGCCACTATAGCTCCCATACGACACCTATATAGCCCAGGGGTCCCTGTAGCCCCTATAGAGCCCCAGGGGGCCACTATAGCCCACCTATAACACCTATAGGGCACTGGGGGGGCCACTATAGCTCCCATACGACACCTATCTAGCCCAGGGGTCCCTGTAGCCCCTATAGAGCCCCAGGGAGCCACTATAGCCCACCTATAACACCTATAGGGCACTGGGGGGGGCACTATAGCTCCCATACGACACCTATATAGCCCCAGGGCACCCCTATAGCCCACCTGTAACACCTATAGGGCACTGGGGGGGGCCACTATAGCTCCCATACGACACCTATATAGCCCCAGGGGTCCCTGTAGCCCCTATAGAGCCCCAGGGGGCCACTATAGCCCACCTATAACACCTATAGGGCACTGGGGGGGCCACTATAGCTCCCATACGACACCTATCTAGCCCAGGGGTCCCTGTAGCCCCTATAGAGCCCCAGGGAGCCACTATAGCCCACCTATAACACCTATAGGGCACTGGGGGGGGCCACTATAGCTCCCATACGACACCTATATAGCCCCAGGGGTCACTATGGCCTCCCTATAGAGCCCCAGTGGACCCCTATAGCCCACCTATAACACCCATAGGGCACTGGGGTGGGGCACTATAGCTCCCATACGACACCTATCTAGCCCCAGGGCACCCCTATAGCCCACCTGTAACACCTATAGGGCACTGGGGGGGGCCACTATAGCTCCCATACGACACCTATATAGCCCCAGGGGTCCCTGTAGCCCCTATAGAGCCCCAGGGAGCCACTATAGCCCACCTGTAACACCTATAGGGCACTGGGGGGGGCCACTATAGCTCCCATACGACACCTATCTAGCCCCAGGGGTCCCTGTAGCCCTATAGAGCCCCAGGGGGCCACTATAGCCCGCCTATAACAGCTATATGGCACTAGGGGGGACCGCTATAGCCCCATACAACACCTATATAGCCCCAGGAGTCACTATGGCCTCCCTATAGACCCCCAGTGGACCCCTATAGCCCACCTACAACACCTATAGGGCACTGGGGGGGACCACTATACAACATCTATATAGCCCCAGGGGTCCCTATAGCCCCTATATAGCCCCAGGGGCTCCCAGCAGCCCCCATACATCCCCACAGCGCTCCATACGGCCCCCATATAGCCCCAGAGGGTCCCTGTAGCCCCCAAACAGCCCCCCCCCCCCCCGCCCTGGAACCATATGGAACCTGGAGGGGTCACACAGTGCCACGGGGGTCTATACAGCCCCTATACAGCCTGGGGAGGGCCCTTATAAGGCCAACGAGATCCATATGGCCCTATAGGCCCCCCCCCCACTGACACGTAAGGACAGGGAAGGGGGAATCAAAATCCTTTATTGAATCGTCACCAAAATCCACAGAAATGACATAAAAAGGGGTCCGGCAAGGGGGGGGCCATATAGGATGCAGGGGGGGTGTCCTATAGGATCTGGGGAGGGGGGTTCCTATAGGATCCGGGGGCGGGGGGCCCTCATAGGGCCCAGTAAAAGCCACAGCATGATTCTACCTATAGCGGGGGGGGACCCATATAGATCATATAGGATCCGGGAAGGGGACCCGGCCATCGGGGGGGGGTGGGGGGCACCCAGGACACCCTGGGGGGGGGGGCACCCACGGGGACCCTCGTCACTGCTCGTTAGGGTTAGGGTTGGCGTCGGGGTACTTGGTGAGGTCGAAGGTCAACACCTTGCTGATGACGCAGTCGCCTTGCTGCGGGGGGGGAGCATGGGGGGGGGTAAATCCCAGCCTCTTGCCCCCCCCCGGGGTAATTAACTGCCCCCTGGGGGGGTATTTACCCTCCTCCCCATTTAACACCCCTATAGATTTTTACCCCTCCTTCCCATATACCCACCCCCTCTAGAGATATACCCCCCCATTTACCCTCCCCCCCAAGAGTTTACCCCCCCCCCCAGGGGGGGTATTTATGCCCCCCCCCCAGATATTTACCCCCCCCGAGGCATTTAACCCCCTCAGGGGCATTTATCTCCCCCCCCAGGGGCATTTACCCACCCCCCAGAGCACATAAACACTGGGGGGGGGGTATTTACCCCCCCCCATGGAGAGTATTTACCCCTCCGGGGGGGTATTTACCCCTTCTCCCCCCCCAGGACTCTTCTACCCCCTCCCCAGCAGCATATCCCCCCCTCCAGGGGCATTTTCCACCCCTCAAAGGGTATTTCTACCCCCCTAAGGGGGTATTTATCCCACCGGGGGGGGTATTTCTGCCCCCCCCAGGGGTATTTACCCCCCCTGGGGGGGGGTATTTACCCCTTCCCCCCCCCCCCCCCGAACTCTTCTACCCCCTCCCCAGCAGCATATCCCCCCCTCCAGGGGCATTTTCCACCCCTCAAAGGGTATTTCTACCCCCCTAAGGGGGTATTTATCCCACCGGGGGGGGTATTTCTGCCCCCCCCAGGGGTATTTACCCCCCCTAGGGGGGGGTATTTACCCCTTCCTCCCCCCCCCCCAGAACTCTTCTACCCCCTCCCCAGCAGCATATCCCCCCCTCCAGGGGCATTTTCCACCCCTCAAAGGGTATTTCTACCCCCCTATGGGGGTATTTATCCCACCGGGGGGGTATTTCTGCCCCCCCCGGGGGTATTTGCCCCCCCCAGGGGGGCATTTTACCCACCTCGGGGTAGACACCGATGAGACTCTGGGCTTTGGTGTAAAATTCTTCCTTGAGGGAGATGACGATGGCCTGGAAGTTGGCGGCCGATTGCTCCTTGATGTAGTTGGCCACCTGCGGGCACCCCCAAAATGGGTCGGGGGACCCCCAAAATGGGATGGGGACCCCCAAAATGGGTCGGGGGACCCTCAAAATGGGATGGAAGGGTGCCGAAACCCCACCCTGGGGCACCAAGAATCGGCCCATCGAGGGCAAAAGTGGGGCTGGGGGAGGCCGGACACCCCCAAAATGGATGTGGGGAGCCCCCAAATGAACCCAGGGACCCCAAAATGGGGCAGGGGACCCCCAAAAGGGGGCAGGGGACCCCTAAAACACCCCAAGGCTGCAACCTGAGGCTCTAAAAATGGACCCTAGGACCCCAAATTCCCCCTGTTGACCCCCAAAATGGACCCCAGGACCCCAAAACTGCACCCAGGGATCCCCAAGCCCCCCCAGTGACCCCCAAAATGGACCCAAGGACTCCAAACCCCCCCGCGACCCCAAAAATGGAGCCGAGAACCCCAAAATTGGGTGTGTAGCCTCTAAAAACAGACCCAGGGTCCCCAAAACACCCCCAGGGGCCCCAAAAATGGACCCAGAGAACCCAAAACCACCTCTGTGAACCCCAAAACTGCCCCCCAAAACCCCATGAGAGCCCCCAAAACCTCCTGAACCCCCAAAGACTGGGCAGCTGGAAAGTGCTGCCCCCCCCAAAAGCCCCCCTGACCCCCCCAGGGGCACCTCAAAACTGCCCCGTCCCCCATGACCTGCCCCCCCAAAACACCATCCCACTGCTGGGGGGCAACAAAGGCTCCATGGGGGCTCCTCCAAAGCCCTTGGGGGGGGTCCCCCCGTCCAAACCCCCTCCTGGGACCCCCCCCAAAATCCTAGGTCCCCACCCACCCCTTGGGAGCCCCCCCAAATCCCTGAAGCCCCCCGCCCAGCTCCTGGGATCCCCTCCAAAATCCCTGAGAGATCCCCCAAAATCCCAGATACCCTCCCTAAAATCCCTGAGGGCCCCTCCAAAATCCTAGGAGAACCCTCTAAAATCCCTGGGGGTCCCCCAAAATCCCTGGGGGGGTCCCCCAAAATCCAGGGGAGGGGTGGGGGCCAAAACCCCACCTTCCCAATGTTGGTGTTGTCCAGCGCCGCGTCGATCTCATCCAGCACGAAAAACGGGGCTGGTTTATAGCTGAGGGGGGTGGATTAAAAAAAATGGGGGTGAGACCCCCAACAAGGGGTCGGGGGGGGGGGATGCCAGGAAAGGGGGGGGGACCCCAGAAAAGTGGGGGGGGGACACCCCACCTGTGGATGGCGAAGAGGAGGGCGAGGGCGGCCACCGTCTTCTCGCCCCCCGAGAGATTGTCCATGGGGCGGAATCGTTTGCCAGGGGCCACGCAGTTGTAGTTGATGCCATCCAGGTAGGGCTCCTCGGGGTTTTCGGGGCCCAGGAAGGCCTGGGGGGGGGGACACAAGGGGGGGGGGACACAAGGAGGGGGGACGTTGGGGACAACGGGGACGTTGGGGACATGGGGATGGTCCTACGGGATCCCCCCCTCGTCCTGCGGGGATGGGACGCGGGAGATGGCGTGTGTGGAAATAGGGATGCGAGGGGCTGGGGGAGGCTGGGGGGGGGGTGAGAGGCAGCGGGGCGGGGCTGGGGGTGAGCGTGCAAGGCCCCGTGCAAGGCTGGGGGTGAGCGTGCAAGGCTGGGGTGGGAATATAAGGCCCCGTGCAAAGCTGGGGGTGATGGTGTGAGGCTGGGGTGGCTGCAAGAGGAACCGCATGAGGCTGGGGGTGAGCGTGCAAGGCCCTGTGCAAGGCTAGAGGTGAGCGTGCAAGGCTGGGGTGACCATATAAGGCCCCGTGCAAGGCTGGGGGTGAGCGTGCAAGGCTGTGTGCAAAACTAAGAATGATGGCGTGAGGCTGGGGTGACTGTATAGTGCCCCGTGCAAGGCTAGGGATGAGTGTGCAAGGCCCCGTGCAAGGCTGAGGGTGATGGCGTGAGGCTGGGGTGGCTGCAAGAGGAACTGCAGGAGGCTGGGGGTGAGCGTGCAAGGCTGGGGTGGCCATATAAGGCCCCGTGCAAGGCTGGGGGTGAGCGTGCAAGACCTGGTGCGAGACCAAGGGCGACCACGCAAGGCTGGGGTGGCCGTGCAAAGCCTTGTGCAAGGCTCAGAGTGAGCGTGCAAGGCCAAGATGGCCATGTGAAAGCCTGTGCAAGGTCAGGGACAATTGTGCAAGGTCAGGGACGATCGTGCAAGGTCAGGGACGATCGTGCAAGGTCAGGGACGATCGTGCAAGACCTGCTGCGAGACCAGGGACGACCACGCAAGGCCGGGACAACCGCCCAGGTCCAAGAGGAGCGGCCGTGCAAGACCCCGGCGTGAGGTCGGGACGAGCGTGCGAGACCTCGTGCGAGGCCGGCATCGCTCGTGCGAGGTACCTGGGCGCTGCTGTTGCGGGAAAGGGCCTTGTAGATCTCGTCGATGTTGGTGGCGACGGACTCGAAGCAGGCGTTGAAGCGGTCGAAGCGTTCCTTCTTCATCTGCTCGAAGGCTTGCTTCGCCTTCTTCGCCCGCTTGCGCGCCGCCTCGAACTCTGCGGGGGGGGGACACGGACACAAAGATGGGGGGGGGGTCAGGGGACTTCCTTGGGGACACCCAGGAGATGTTGGGGACACCCAGGAGATGTTGGAGATGTCCCCCTGCCCAGCATCCCCGTGATACGTCTCGTGTCGCTCCCTTAAAATAGGGTTTGGGTCACGTCGTCCCGTGTCCTCCGTGTCACCCGTGTCACCGTCCCACATCTCCCTGGTGGCCTCATATCCCCCCCCCCCACCTCCATGTCACCACGTTTCCCTGGTGTCCTCATGTCCCTGGTGTCCCCACGTCCCTGGTGTCCGCGTGTCCCATGTCTTCCTGGTGTCCCCACGTCCCTGTGTCTTCTTGGGGTCCCCATGTCCTTGTGCCTTCTTGGGGTCCCCATCCCTCTGGTGTCCCCAAGTCCTTACGTCTCCCCGGTGTCCCTACATCTCTGGTGTCCCCCTGTCCTCCTGGCATCCCCGCATCCCCCCACAATGTCCCTGTGTCTTCCCAGTATCCCCATGTCTTCCTGGTGTCCCTACGTCTTTCTGCTGTCCCCGTGTCCCCCTGTTTTCCTGCTGTCCCCACGTCCCTGCGTCTTCCCAGTGTCCCTGTGTCTCTGGCATCCACATGTCCCCACGTCCCCCTGTCTTCCTGGCATGCCTGTGTCCCTGTGCCTTCCTGGTGTCCCCGTGTCTTCCCGGCATCCTTGTGTCCTTGTGTCTTCCTGGTGTCCCTGTATCCTTACGTCTTCCTGGTGTCCCCACATCTTCCCAATGTCCCCACGTCCCTGCGTCTTCCCAGTGTCCCTACGTCTCTGCCGTCCCCGCACCCCCACGTCCTCCTGGTGTCCCCATATCCTCACGTCTTCCTGCCATCCCTGCGTCTTCCCGGCGTCCCCGCATCCCTACATCTTCCTGCTGTCCCTACGTCCCCGACGTTCCCACGTCCCCGCGTCCCCGTGTCTTCCCGGCATCCCCGCTTCCCCGTGTCTTCCCGCCGTCCCCGCGTCCCCACCGTCCGAGGTCTCCTGGAACTTATCCCGGACGCTCTCCAGCTTTTCCATGGCTTTCATGTTGGGGGCCGCGATGCGCTGCAGGACGCTCTGCTGCTCCGTCAGGCGCTGCTGCAGCTGGTTCATCTCCTGCCGGATCTCCTCCTCTGCCTGCGCGTCCTGGGGGGGCGGGGCCTCGCGTCGGGGGGGGGCGGGGCCTGGGAGGGTGTGGCCTCGAAGGGGTGGGGCGTCAAAGAGGGCGGGGCAAGGCAGGGGACCCCCAGGGTGGTGGCTCAGCTGGGTTGGCCCTTATGGGTATCTTAGGGAAAGGGGGCGTGGTCTCGGGCAAGGGGGTGTGGTCTTGGGTGGGGCGTGGCCTCATGTGAGGGGGTGTGGCCTCATGCACCGGGGGTGGGGCTATTGACAGGCCACACCCCCAGGGAGACCCACCTTGTGGGCAGTAAGGTCAGTGGGAAAGATAGAGGGGGTGGGGCTTGATATGCTAATGAAAGGGGTGGGGCTCAGTGAAGGGTGGGGTTTAGTGTGGGGCAGGGCCACTGTTTTATGGGGGTGGGGTGGTGGGAGGGGCCTTGGGGATGAGTGGGAGGAGTGTAGGGGAAGGGGTGGAGCTTTAAGGAGTGGGAGGGGTCTGAAGGGAGTGGGAGGGGTCTGGAACAGTGGGAGGGGCCTGGAACAGTGGGAGGGGCCTGGAACAGTGGGAGGAGTCTGAAGGGAGTGGGAGGGACCCCAGGGGAGTGGGAGGGACCCCAGGGGAGTGGGAGGGGCCAGCATTAAAGGGCCAGCACACCTTGAGCTCCTCGGGCAGGTCGCTGTAGTCGATCTCGATCAGGGCCTCCCGGGCGTAGAGGCTGGACGTGCGCTGGGAGCTGCTCACCGGCTCCTCCCCGGCCGGGCCGCCCTGGGATGGGGGGGGGACAAGGAGGGGGTCAGGGTGGTCCCCGAGCCCCCTGTGTCCCGTCCCCAGCCCCCCCGTCCTCCTCCCGGCCCCACCTCCTCCTGGCTGATATCGTCCATGGTGCCCTTGGAGAGGGGCAGCTTGATGTCCTGCATCTTGCAGGCCTGCAGCAGGTTGTGGCGGTCGCTGCGCTTCTGCTCCAGCTTCGTCTCGATGGCCGTCACCTCCTTCTGCAGGTGCGTCATCTCCCTGGGGGGGGAAGGGAGGGAGGCAGGCCCGGCTGGCCCCGCCCACAAGCCCCGCCCACAGAGCCCAAATCCCGCCCGTGCACCCCTAGCTGCACCCACAGCCCCTTTAGATCCCTCCACATCCCTTAGCCCCCCCACACCCCATTAGCCACACCCACAAGCCCTTTAACCCCTCCCTCCCATGCCGCCTTAGCCCCTCCCATGCCCATTAACCCCACCCACAAGCCCCCGAGCCCCTCCCATGTGCCCCATAGCTCCACCCACAAGACTAGCCCTGCCCACATGCACCACAGCTCCTCCCATCCACCTTAAGGCCCCACCCTAGCCCCACCCACCAGCCCAGTAGCTCCACCCACCTCCTTAAAGCCCTGCCCACCACCTGCCACTCATGCCAGCCCCACCAATCACATAACAAGCCCAGCCCACAACTCAGCTCTGCCCCCAAGGCCATGACTCCACCCCCATTCTTGGCCCTGCCCCCCAGGGCTGTGGCTCCACCCCTGCTTGCAAACTCCACCCCCAGGGCTGTGGCTCCACCCCAAAGGGCTGTGGCTCCACCCCTGCTTGCAAGCTCCACCCCCAGGGCTGTGGCTCCACCCCAAAAGGCTGTGGCTCCTCCCCTGCTTAGAAGCTCCACCCCTGGGGCTGTGGCTCCACCCCAGGGTTGTGGCTCCACCCCTCCTTGCAAGCTCCACCCCCAGGGCTGTGGCTCCTCCCCTGCATTTTGACCCCACCCCCATTTCTTGGCCCCACCCTGCACCTGTGACCCCACCCTTTCCTTAGCCCCACCCCTTCCTTAGCCCCACCCCTTCCGACCACCCACCACACCTAACTCCCTGCCCATAGCCCCTCCCCCTCAGGCCCCGCCCCCGGCCCCACCCCTCCCCTTAGCCCCGCCCTCACTTGTTGGCCCCGCCCAGCTTCTTGCGGATCTCGTCCATCTCGTGGTTCTTGTCGTTGACCTCCGACTTCTTGGCCAAGTGCTGGTTCTTCAGGTCCTGCAGCTGCGCCATCGTCTCGTCGATGATCTTCATGTGCCGCTGCTCCTCCTGCCGACACCGCCCCGTCAGGGCAAGCCACGCCCCCCGAACCCCGCCCGACCACACCCCCCAACCCCCCAAACCCCAATCCGGACCTTTTTCAGCTTCTCGATCTCGGCCTCGTCCTTCCGCACGCCCTGCTCCCACATCAGCACCTTCTCCTGGTCCTCCCGCAGCTGGTTGCGTTCAAAATCCAGCTGGATGCCCAGGCGCGTCTTCTGGTTCTCGAATTCCAGCCTAAGGGGCGAGGGGGGGGGGTCCCCAACATCA
Organism: Haliaeetus albicilla; assembly: GCF_947461875.1. Taxonomy (NCBI): domain Eukaryota; kingdom Metazoa; phylum Chordata; class Aves; order Accipitriformes; family Accipitridae; genus Haliaeetus; species Haliaeetus albicilla. The sequence goes on from NW_027212513.1 coordinate 8,889, forward strand.
TGGGGGGGGGGGGGGAAGTCCCGATAGGGGAGGTGAAGCCCCCATGGGGGGGGATGACCACCCCCAAGGGCTGCCTGGGGGAATAGATTCTGCCCCATGGAGTTGGGGGGGTGCCCAAGGGGGACAACAACCACCCCATGGTCTCAGGGGGTGTCGGGGGCGACAGCAGCTGCCCCACAGGCTGCCCCATGGCATCAGGGGGTGCCCCATGGTGTTTGGGGGGACCCCAGGGGGACAGCGGCTGCCCCACAGGCTGCCCCATGGCATCAGGGGGTGCCCCTTGGTGTTTGGGGGGACCCCAGGGGGACAGCGGCTGCCCCACAGGCTGCCCCATGGCATCAGGGGGTGCCCCATGGTGTTTGGGGGGACCCCAGGGGGACAGCGGCTGCCCCAGAGGCTGCCCCATGGCATCAGGGGGTGCCCCATGGTGTTTGGGGGGACCCCAGGGGGACAGCGGCTGCCCCACAGGCTGCCCCATGGCATCAGGGGGTGCCCCTTGGTGTTTGGGGGGACCCCAGGGGGACAGCGGCTGCCCCATGCGCTGCCCTGGGGGGGGCCAACCTCTGCCCCATAGCCTCAGGGGATGCCCCACGGTGGTGGGGGGGCTGCCAAGGGGCCCAGGCTCTGCCCCACAGGGTCCCCTGGGGGTCTGGGTGTGCCCCCACCCCAGGGTTTGGGGGTCCCCTGGGGGTCTTGGTGTGCCCCCCCAATGGGTTTTGGGAATCCCGTTACCTCTTCTTGGCGATCTCATTCTGTCTCTTGACCTTCTCCTCCTCGAACTCCCGGATGTTCCTGACCCCGATTTCACGGCAAAACTCCTCAAACACCTCATCCTCCACCTTGGGGGGGGCAATGTCAGCCCTACAGGGGCTCCCCCAAACCCCTGGCCCCCACCTCGTGCCCCACAGGTGTCCCCCCAAAAACTCCAGCACCCACCTGGTTCATCTTCTCCTTCAGGTCCTTCATCTCCCGCTCTCGGCCCTGGATGATCCTTTTAATATCATTAATGCGAGGCCCAAAATTGGCCAATTCGCTCTCCAGTTTCGACTTCTCCTGCGGGGGGGCAGAAAAAGGGGGTCAGGGAATGCCAAGGACCCCCACCTGCACCCCAAAATCCCCCCTTTGGACCCATACAGACTCAGTAACACCCATGGGAAAAGCATATGCTCTCTGTAAAACCCCTGAAACAGCCACTTCAGAGCTTGTAACAGCTAAAAGCACCCCCATAATGCGCCCAAAAAGGATGTAATCCCCCCCAAAATGCCCCTCCCCGGGGTGGGCGTGTGAGCAGTACCTGGAGATTGAGGGCGAGGTGACGGGTTTTCGTCTGCTCCAGGTCACTCTGCGAATATTTGAGTCGCATCTGGAGACCGTGGGCTTGGGACTGGACTTGGCGTAGTTCTGCTTCCTTCCGCTTTGCCTTCATCTGCTCCTATGGGGGGGCATAAGGGGGGGAAAAAGGGGGTGAGGGGGGTGAAAAAGGGGGTGTGGGGGGGGAATTCACCTGCCTGGGGGATCCCCCGACGCGCAACGGCTGGTGAAGAGGAGCTGTGCTTAGTTTTGGGGTCTGTAACATGCTGGTTTTGGGGTTCAGCCTTGTCCCTGGGACAGGGAGCCCCAAAATGTTGGAGGTGATGAGAAAGTAGTAGTTTTGGAAAGGGGCGGAGGGAGAAGAAAAAGAAGAAGTTTTGGGGTCTGCGTGGTGCGTGGAAAAAGGGCAAAGAGCCGGTTTTAGGGTCGAAAGGAGCCTCAGGAGGCACAGATGGAGCTTTAGGGTCCGATGGAAGGAATTTGGGGGTTCACGGGGACTTTGGGGATTGCTAAAACCTGAAAAGTGGGTTTTGGGGGGCAGACGAGACCCCCCCGGGAGGGGAGAAGGGGGGTCCGCATGCCCACCCCCCCCAACCTTGAGCTCCTCCGTCAGCCGTTCCTTTTTCTCCTTCAACTTATCCACTGCCTTCTCGTCCCAGCGCCGGGCTTTGGCCTTCAGATCGCTGGCCCCCCCTGAAATCACCCCTGATTTTTGGAAGAGGGTCCCATCCAGCGCCACCGTCTGCGGAGATAACGAAGAAAAGGGGGTGGGGTAAACAGCCTGGATACTTGGGTCCTCGTTAGGTGGGGGAAGGGAAGCGAGGGACCCCCACTTTGTGCCGCTGGTGTCCCCCGAAGGCGATGCGGCGGGCGTCCTCCACGTTGTCGCAGACCAAGGCGTTGCCGCAGGCGTATTGAAGGGCTTTTTTGATGTGGGGGGGTTCGTACCGGATCACGTCGATCACCAGCTTCGCCCCCTTCAGCTCCCGGAGCTTCTCGTCCGTCGGCTTCACCTGCGGCCGGAGGGGATTCAGTGGCGGCCCCCCAAAATCCCACAAGTCCCAGGGGATTCAATACGGACACCCAAAACCCTGGGGAGGGCTCTGAGCCTGAAGGGGTTAAACAGGGACCCCGAAAACCTCAGGGAAGGCCACAGGTCCCAAGGGGTTAAATGGGGACCCCGAAAACCCCAGGGAGGGCCATGAGTCCCAGTGGGTTTAAACGGAGTCCCCCAAAACCCCAGGGAAGGCTCTGAGCCTCAAGGGGTTAAACGGGGGGCCCCCCCCAAAACCCCAGGGAGGATCCTCAGTGCTGAGGGGTTAAAGGAGGCACCCCCAAACCCCAGGGACGGCCACAAGTCCCAGGGGGTTCATCAGGGACCCCCAAAACCCCAGGGATGGCTCTGAGCCCCACAAAGTTACATGGGGTCCCCCAAAACCCTGACACCTCTAGGACGATCCTGAGAGGTCAAACGGGACCCCCCCAAACCCCTGGGATGAGCCTGAGGGGTTGAAGGGGTCCCCCCAAACTCCTTGCAGGACCCTGGGGGGTTAAATGGGCCCCCCCAAACCCCAGGAAACACCCTGAGAAGTTACATGGGTGCCCCCCGAACCCTAAAGACCCTCGTCCCCGAGGGATCCCCGCACCATCCCCATGCTCCGGTGCCTCACGGGGTCCCCGGGGAGCCCCACAACCCCAAAAAGAGGGGTGTCCCCGCACCCCACCTCCAGATAATCGAGGGGGAGGAAGGTTTCGGGTTCTCCCCGCTGCTCCTTGATGTACTGGATACAATCGCGCCCCGTTTTTTCTGAATCGACGATGATGGCGTCCATGTTCTTCCCCAACACCTTGGTCACAGCGATCTGGTATTTCTTCTGTGTGGGTTGGCACAGATCGATGAGGCGGCCGTACTATAGAGGAACCAAAAATTAAAACAAAAAAAACAAAAAACAAAAAAAGGAGTGAACAGCGAGCTGAAGGGTTGGGGAAGGGGCAGAGCGGGGTTCGGGGCGGGATGTCGGACTCACCACGGAGCCGGGATAGAGGCGTTTGATGCTGTCCATGATTTCGGCTTTACGTTGTTGACGGCTGCTCTCCTGCCGGTCGATGCGAGCGTCCCCGAGTTGTTCCATCACCTGGTTCAGCTCTTTGTTGATCTCATCGATGCGACGTTTAGCCAGTTCTACTTCTTCCGTTAATTCTCCTTCCAGACGTTTCTGCTCTTCCAGAGATTGTCTAGGGAGGGGATTGGAAGGGACGGGGGATTTGATGGGCTGCCCCAGGGCATGGGGACGAGGGGATGGGAACAAGGGATGCCTCGGGGACACGGAGATGGGGGGTACAGGGATGGGGAGGACCTCAGGGGTTGCCCCAGGGGGATGGGGAATGCCTTGAGGGCATGGGGATGAGGGTACAGGGACAGAGATCACCTCGGGGACTGCTCTGGGGGCGTGGGGACACAGGTAGGAGGGCAGGGGACACGTCGTGGTCACCCCCGAGAGCTCGGGGACAGGGGCACGGCGATGAGGGACGGCTCAGGAGCAGCCCCAGCGGCGATAGGGATGGGGGTAGAGGGACAAGGGACACTTTGGGGGCTGCCCTGGTGGCACAGGGGGATGGGGAACACCTTGGGGACTGCCCCAGGGGCACGGAGACAGGGATACGGGAACAGGGGACACCCCAGGGACTGCTTTAAGGACACAGAAATGGGGTCACGGGGATGGGGGACACCTCGGTGGCAGCCCCAGGGGCATAAGGACAGGGACATTGGGATGTGGGACCAACTTGGGGGGCTACCCCAGAGGCACAGAGACATGGAAACAGGGCGAAGAGCCACCCTGGGGACAGCGGGGACACTTTGGGGACAGGGTCTCACTTGCTGGTGGCGATGTACTCCTCCAGCTTCTCGATGCGCTTCTGGTTCTCCTCGATCTCACGCAGCTTCTGTTTGATCTTGGCCTGGGGACGAGAGGTGAGGGGGGCTGAGGGGGCGGCCGTGGGGGGTCTGGGGGGGTTTGGGGGGTTTCCCCAGACTCACCTCAGTCTCCACCTTCTTCCTTTCCTCCAAATCCAGCCGATCTTGGTCGGCTTTCTGATCCCGGTTGAACTTTTCCAGCTCTTGGGCCAACGTGGCGGCGCGTTTGCTGGCCTCCTCCTTCAGCCGGTGGTATTTTTTCACCTAAGGGGGGGATAACCGAGGTGAGGGGGGGGGCCCCCCAAATTTACACGGGGATGCCGGGACGAGCCCTACCTGGTTCTCTTCCAATGTCAGGTCTCGTCCTTGACTCTGGCTCTCCTCTTCCATCCGTTCCTCGAATTCTTGCCGCGCTTTTTCCACCGACAGCATCTCCTTCTCCAGCTCATCCATGTCGCCCTTGCGCTTCTTGTACTGCTTCTGCGCGTTCTGCAGCGATTTCTTGGCCGCTTCCAGCTTCTTAATCTTGTGCGAGGTGTTTTCCTTCGCCTTGATGTACTGAGGACGCTTCTGGTTGAGCTCTGAATCCTTCTCCCTGCGAAAAATAACACGGTGAGGAGCTGTAGAAGCGCCTCACTGAACCCCTTCCCCGTTTTTGGGGTGCCTCACTTGATCTCCTTCTCGATCTGTTGTTGTTCCCTCATCATTTTGCCCAGCTCCTTCTTGCGATCTTTCAGCTCGTCTTCCACCCGATCCATCCTTTTCTTATCTTTATCGATCTCTCGGTTTTTCAAACCCAATTCCTTATTGAGTTTCTCGATCTCCGCTTCGTTGTGATAAAGCTTGAAGAGCTGGAGCTGCACTTGAGCCCGCACCACTTCGTCCTTCAATCGCTGGTAACGATCCGCCTAACGCGAACGAGGGGGAAATACAGCGTCAAAGGGGTGCGATATTGATGGGGGGACCCCCCAATGTCACCCCCCCCAAACCTCTTCTTTCTCCTGCTTGGCTTCTTTGCGCTCGGCGGCGATGTTTTTTTTGCGGTGGTAGTTGAATTGAGTGTCCTCCTCCGCTTTCACCATCTCTTTCTTCCGCTTGTCGTATTCCTGCGCCAGCTCGCCCGACCGACTGATCTCCTCGAACAACGCCGTCCGCTCCTTGGGGTTCTTCATGGCGATGGATTCTACGGCGCCCTGGGGAAGAGGGGGTGTCGGGGGGGGGGGGAAGGCTCCCCAAAACTTCACAGCGGGGTCTGAGTTTTCCCCTCTGTGGAGACAACCCTGCAAATCCTCACGGGGCTCCTCCATGGCCAGGGAATGGAGTAAAGGGGGTGGTAGGGCATGGACCCCCCCCCCCCAAACACGCCCAAATCCTCACAGAAGTCTGGGCCCCCCCTCTATTGAGGGGGAATGGGGGAGACCCCCCAAATTCTCACAGGGGTTTGGGCTGCCAGATGGGGAACAGGGTCTGGGACCCCTATGTGGTTGGGGGTGGCAGGGTAATGACGATCCCCCCCACCCCAAATCTCATGGCAGTCTGAACCCCTCCCCCCAAAAAAGTGGGGAACAGCCCCTGGGAGCACCCTCAGCACTATCCACCCTGGCAAGGGGCCCCTCTAAATCCCTGCCCTCCACTCTGAGCCCACACATAGCCCCCTCCCCAAACCGCGCTTACCCCCCCAGACCACCCCAAACCCACACATACCCCCCAAACACCCCCTGAACCCCCACATATCCTCCCCAAAACAACCCTTGAACCCCCACATATCCCCCCCAAAACAACCCCTGAACCCCCACATAGCCCCCAAACTCACACATACCCCCCCAACCCTCCCCAAAGCCCCTTGAACCCACCCATGCTGCCCCCAAACCCCTCTGAAGCCACACATAGCCCCCCAAAACCTCCTCTAAAGCGCCCTGAACCCACACACACCCCTAAAACCCACCCCAAACCCACATCTACCCCCCCAAAAAGACCCTCCGCTTTGTGCCCCCCCTCTCCAAACCTGGAAGACGAGGAAATTCCTGGCCTTGATGAGGATCCCCAACTTCTCCAGCTCCTCGCTGTATTCGCTGAGCTGCACCACCCGGTTGTTGATCTTATACTCGGATGAGCTGCCTACACCAGGGAATTTCGGGACGTCAGAGAATCACCCCCAAAGCGTGCGCCGCCTCCCCCCCCTCCTTTTAAAACCACGCGTCCCCTCCTCGTACCCACGATGACGCGGGCGAAGGTGCGATCTTCGGCGCCTTCCTCGGAGTAGACCATGCTAACGAAGGCGCGGCTGGCGGCGGGTTTTCCCACCGGAGCTCCGTGGATCAGATCCCGCAGGGTTTTGACCCGCAGGTTGCTCGTTTTCTCCCCCAGGACGAAGCTGATGGCATCCATCAGGTTGGATTTGCCTGCAGGAGGGAGAACGCAACACGGACACGTGATGTTAAAAAAAGGGGGTCGGGGGGGACCCCAAGGTTTTGGGGGGGATCCCAGGGCTTGGGGGGGGGGACAGAGGGGAAAGTTGGAGGAAGGGGGAATGGGGGAGACCCCCCTCTGGATTAGGGTGGGAGGAGGAAGGGGGGGACCCCGAGGCTTGAGGGGGGACCCCAAGGCTTGAAGGGGGTGAGGGGGGACCCCAAGGAATAGGGGGGAGTGAGGGGGGGAGGCTGAAGGAAGGGGAAATGGGGGAGACCCCCTCTGGATTAGGGTGGGAGGAGGAAGGGGGGGACCCCAAGGTGTGAGGGGGGGATCCCAAGGTGTGAGGGGGGGATCCCAGGGTTTGGGGGGGGGGGGGGGGGGTGAGGGAGGACCCCAAGGAATGGGGGGGGTGAGAAGGTGAGGCTGGAGGAAGGGGAAATGGGGGAGACCCCCCCTGGATTAGGATGGGAGAAGGAAAAGGGGGGACCCCAAGGCATGGGGGGGGGGGGGGACCCAAGGCTTGGGGGGGGGGTCAGGGGGGACCCCAAGGAATGGGGGGGGTCAGGGGGGACCCCAAGGAATGGGGGGGAGGTGTTATGGGATGGGGGGAATCCTAGGGAATTCTGGGATCCCCCCCCCGCAGTGCATCATGGGAAAGGACCCTGAGGGCCCCCCCAGGACAGCGGCGGGGCCTGACCCCCCCCCCCCCGGGTCTCACCGGAGCCGTTAGGTCCGATGATGGCGGTGAAGCGGCGGAAAGGCCCGATGATCTGGCGGCCCTTGTAGGATTTAAAGTTCTCGATCTCGATGAGCTTGAGGAAACCCATGGCGGCGGCGGCGGGGGGGGGCGGGGGGGGGGGAACCGGAGAGAACGGGCCCGGTACGGCGGCCGGGAGGGCGGGAAAAGCGGCCGCTACGGCAGCCGCGAAGGGACACGGCGCCGCGCCCTCGCTGATAGGCTCCTTCTGCCGTCACTCTTCCCCTTCTCCCCGCCCCCTCGCTGTTCATAGGCCAGCGGGTTGCCTGAGGGAGTCCGCGGCGCCGCGCCCCGCCGAGAGGTTCTCTCCGCCGTCACTCATCCCCTTCGCTCCGCCCCTCCGGCTTCCTATAGGCCAGTGATTTGCATGCGGGGCTCCGCCCACCGCGCTGGTCGATTGGTCGCGCTGAGGGGGGTCATTTGCATGGACCGTACCAAGGCGGGAGGGGGGGGAGGGAGGGAATGGGCCGTCCCGTCGCCGTGGGAACGGGGGGGACGCCATAAGGGGTCAAAGGGCGCCCCAAAACTGGGGGGGTTTCGGCAAAAATCTGGTTTATTGGTGATTGGTTTTGCACAGAGAAGCGGGGTGTGACCCCCCCTTGTCCCCTCCCCTTTACCCACCCTGTGCCCCCCCCCCCCAAGCCCTTGCACGAGACTTCGCACGGGGCCTCGCACGAGGGCCAGCTGCATGCCACTCGTGCAAGCCCCGCCCCTCGTGCAAATCTCCCCTCCCCCGTCACAACACGAGCGCCCCGATCCTCGTGCAACCCCCCGCCCCCCCCGTGCACCCTCGTGCGAGCCCCCCCGTTGCACCGTGAACTCTCGGCCCTCGTGCGAACCCACCCGTGCGTCCTCGTGCGAGCCCCCCGTCGCACGAGGAGCTCTCAGTCCTCCCACGAGACTGCCCGCGTGTCCTCACACGAGCTCCCCCCTCGCACCATGACCTCTTGATCCTCGCGCGACCCTCCCCGTGCGAGCCCCCATCGCACGAGGACCTCTCAACCCTCGTGCAAGCCCCCCGTGCACCCTCGTTGCGAGCCCCCCGGTGCACCACGAGCTCTCCATCCTCGTGCAAACCCCTCCACGCATCCTCATGCAAGTCCCCCGTCGCACCACGAGCTCTTGATCCTCGTGCAAACCCCCCCCCCGTGCGTCCCGGTGCGAGCCCCCCCAGCTAGGGCCGGGGGTCCGGGGGCCGTCGGCAGGGGCACAGGATGCGGCCGATGGCGCGGGAGAGGCTGGTGCTGAAGGCGGCGTAGATCCAGGGGTTGGTGCAGCTCGTCAGGCTGGCCAGCAGCATCAGGATGGTGAAGGCGGGACCTGGGGGAGGACGGGGGGGGGGGGACACACAAGGGGGGGGGTTGACATGCTGGCACTTGGTGGCACTTTGGGGTCATCTTTGTCCCCAGGTCCCCGGCCGTAGGTCCTCAGCGCTGTGTCTCCAGCCCCCCATCCCCATGATGTCCCCTGTGTCCCCATGTCCCCATCCCCAGGTCCCCAAACTCACCCCCATGTCCCCACCCCATGTCCCCGCATCCCCATCCCCATGTCCCCATGTCCCCGCGTCCCCATTTCCACGTCCCCATCTCCACCCCCATGTCCCCATCCCGGCATCCCCAACCCCAAGTCCCCACGTCCCCGTCCCCACGTCCCCATCTCCATGTCCCCATCTCCACCCCCACGTCCCCATCCCAGTGTCCCCAACCCCAAGTCCCCACCCTCATCCCCACGTCCCCAACCCCACGTCCCCATCTCCACCCCCATGTCCCCACGTCCCCATCCCTGTGTCCCCATCCCCATGTCCCCATCTCCAGCCCCAAGTCCCCACCCTCATCCCCATGTCCCCATCCCCACGTCCCCAACCCCACGTCCCCATCTCCACCCCCATGTCCCCACGTCCCCATCCCTGTGTCCCCATCCCCATGTCCCCATCTCCAGCCCCAAGTCCCCACCCTCATCCCTGTGTCCCCATCCCCGTGTCCCCATGTCCCCATGTCCCCATCTCCACGTCCCCATCTCCATCCCCATGTCCCCATCCTCGTGTCCCCATGTCCTCATCTCCAGCCCCATGTCCCCGCATCCCCATCCCTGTGTCCCCATCCCCATGTCCCCGTGTCCCCATGTCCCCGTGTCCCCATGTCCCCACATCCCTACCTCCACGTCCCCATCCCCACGTCCCCAACCCCATGGCCCCATCTCCACCCCCATGTCCCCCCATCCCCATCTCCACGTCCCCATGTCCCCCCCATCCCCATCTCCACCCCCGTGTCCCCGTGTCCCCATGTCCCCCCATCCCCATCTCCACGTCCCCATGTCCCCCCCATCCCCATCTCCACCCCCATGTCCCCCCATCCCCATCTCCACGTCCCCATGTCCCCCCCATCCCCATCTCCACCCCCGTGTCCCCGTGTCCCCATGTCCCCCCATCCCCATCTCCACGTCCCCATGTCCCCCCCATCCCCATCTCCACCCCCATGTCCCCCCCATCCCCATCCCTGTGTCCCCATCCCCATGTCCCCATCTCCAGCCCCAAGTCCCCACCCTCATCCCTGTGTCCCCATCCCCGTGTCCCCATGTCCCCATGTCCCCATCTCCACGTCCCCATCCCCATCCCTGTGTCCCCATCCTCGTGTCCCCGTGTCCCCATGTCCCCCCATCCCCATCTCCAGCCCGATGTCCCCCCATCCCCACCCCTGTGTCCCCATCCCCGTGTCCCCGTGTCCCCATGTCCCCCCATCCCCATCTCCACGTCCCCACCTCCACCCCCGTGTCCCCATCCCGGCGTCCCCAAGTCCCCGCGTCCCCATCCCCACCTACGCGTCCCCATCTCCCCACACGTGTCCCCCCTCCTCCTCCTCACCTTCCACTGGCGCCTGGGGGTCCCAAACCGCCCACAACTGGGCGCAGAAGAAGGGGGCCCAACACCCCACGTAGACCGCCAGGACCACCATCGCCATCCGGTGACTCTTGGCCCTCGCCCGTCCCAACCCCCCCCGGCGTCCCCTCCGTCCCAAAGCTCGCGTCACCGCCACCTGTAACCCCCCCAGTAACGCCGCCGGGGCCACCAACACCGCCAAAGCCACCCAGGTGACGTAGGCGCGGGCGCCCCAAGGTTGGATGAAGGTGGCCCAACAGTCCTTCTCGCCGGCCCCCACTTCTCGTTGCCCAAAGATCCCCACTTGGGGCAGCCCGAAAAGCAAAGCCAAGGTCCAAGCGGTGGCCAAGGGATCCCAACGTCCCCGCACCCGACCCACGGCGGAGCGGGTCCACCGCACAGCGGAGCGAGCCCACCCCATGGTAGCCCGTGCCCACCCCGCGGTGGCCCGTGCCCACCCCGCGGCGGCTCGAGCCCACCCCATGGTAGCCCGAGCCCACCCCGCGGTGGCCCGTGCCCACCCGACGGTGGCTTGAGACCACCCTATGGTGGCCTGTTCCCGACCCATGGTGGCCCAAGCCCACCTGACGGTGGCCCACGACACCCCCCGTGGTGGCCCAAGACCACCCCACGATGGCTTGAGCCCCCCCTCGTGGTGGCCTGAGCCTCTGCCGTGGTGGCCCGTGACAAGGACCTCGTGGGCGTCTGGCGGGAGGAGGGGGGTGATGGGGACATCAGGGGGACATGGGGATCTGGGGACATTGAGGGGATATGGGGGGTGGGGGTGGCACAGGGGGTTGGGGACCCTGGGGTGACATGGAGGGTTGGGGACATCGGGGTGCCATTGGGGCTTGGTGGCACTGGGGTGACATGGAGGGTTGGGGACATCGGGGTGACGTGGAGAGTTGGGGACATCGGGGTGACGTGGAGGGTTGGGGACATCAGGGGGACACGGGGGTCTGGGGACATGGAGGTGGCATGGGAGGTGGGGGTGTCACAGGGAGTTGGGGACATCGGGGTGTCATGGGGGGCTGGGGACATCGGGGTGCCATTGGGGCTTGGTGGCACTGGGGTGACATGGAGAGTTGGGGACATGGGGGTGATGTGGAGAGTTGGGGACACTGGGGTGACATGGAGGGTTGGGGACACCGGGGTGTCGTGGAGGGTTGGGGGCACTGGGGTGACATGGAGGGTTGGGGACACCGGGGTGTCATGGAGGGTTGGGGACACTGGGGTGACATGGAGGGTTGGGGACATTGGGGTGTCGTGGAGAGTTGGGGACCCTGGGGTGACATGGAGGGTTGGGGACATCGGGGTGCCATTGGGGCTTGGTGGCACTGGGGTGACATGGAGAGTTGGGGACATTGGGGTGATGTGGAGGGTTGGGGACACTGGGGTGACATGGAGGGTTGGGGACCCTGGGGTGCTGTGGGGGGCTGGTGGGCACAGGGGGGACGTTGCGGTGACGATGTCCCTGCTGTCCCTTCGTCCCCAGCACCCCGCGGGTTCCCACGTGCCGTCCCAAGTGTCCCGGCGTCCCTGCGCCTCGTTCCCGGTGTCCCCGTGTCCCCAGCCCCAACACCCAGTGAGTCCCCAGGTGCCGTCCCCAGTGTCCCCAGTGTCCCCACGTCCCCGTCCCCCGGCACCCAGCGTGTCCCTGCGCCCCATCCCCAGTGTCCCCAGTGTCCCCAGTGACCCCCCGTCCCCCAGCACCCAATGGGTCCCCAAGTGCCACCCTTGGGGTCTCCACCTCCCCGTGCCCCATCCCCAGTGTCCCCAGTGTCCCCACGTCCCTGTCCCCAGCACCTGATGGGTTCCCAAGTGCCATGCCCAGTGTCCCCAGTGTCCCCAGTGTCCCCAGTGTCCCCACGTCCCCGTCCCCAGCACCTGATGGGTTCCCAAGTGCCATGCCCAGTGTCCCCAGTGTCCCCAGTGTCCCCAGTGTCCCCACGTCCCCGTCCCCAGCACCTGATGGGTTCCCAAGTGCCATGCCCAGTGTCCCCAGTGTCCCCAGTGTCCCCAGTGTCCCCACGTCCCCGTCCCCAGCACCTGATGGGTCCCCATGGGCTACTCCTGGTGTCCCCACGTCCCCACACCCCCTCCCCAATGTCCCCAGTGTCCCCAGTGTCCCCAGCGTCTCCACATCCCCCTCCCCAGCACCCGACGGGTCCCTGGGTGCTCCTCTTGGTGTCCCCACGTCCCCGCGCCCCCTCCCCAGTGTCCCCAGTGTTCCCACATCCCCGTCCCCAGCATCCAGCGGGTCCCCAAGTCCCACTCTTGGTGTCCCCAGTATCCCCAGTGTCCCCAGTGTCCCTACGTCCCCGTCCCCAGCACCTGATGGGTCCCCAAGTGCCATGCCCAGTATCCCCAGTCTCCCAGTGTCCCCACGTCCCCAGCACCTGACGCACCCCCAAGTCCCCCCCTTGGTGTCCCCAGTCTCCCCAGTCTCCCCAGCGTCCCCACGTCCCCAGCACCCGATGGGTCCCCAAGTCTCCCCTTGGCGTCCCCACGTCCCCGCGCCCCCTCCCCAGTCTCCCCAGTCTCCCCAGCGTCCCCACGTCCCCAGCACCCGATGGGTCCCCATGTCCCCCCCTTGGCGTCCCCAGTCTCCCCAGTATCCCCAGTATCCCCAGCGTCCCCACGTCCCCAGCACCCGATGGGTCCCCACGTCCCCCCCTTGGTGTCCCCAGTCTCCCCAGTCTCCCCAGTGTCCCCATGTCCCCAGCACCCGCCGCACCCCCGCGTCCCCCCCTTGGCGTCCCCAGTCTCCCCAGTATCCCCAGTCTCCCCAGCGTCCCCACGTCCCCCTCCCCAGCACCCGCCGCACCCCCGCGTCCCCCCCTTGGCGTCCCCAGTCTCCCCAGTATCCCCAGTGTCCCCATGTCCCCAGCACCTGATGCACCCCTGTGTCCCCCCCTTGGCGTCCCCAGTCTCCCCAGT
>NW_027212514.1:0-39105 GCF_947461875.1 Haliaeetus albicilla
CCAACCCTCCCCAGTTCCTGCAGCCCCCCCCAAACATCCCCAAGACCCCCCCAAAACCCCCAAGACCCCCCCCACCCCCCCCCTTACCCCCCCAGGACCCCCCAAACCCCCTCCACTTCCATGCAGCCCCCCCCAAAAATCCCCAAGACCCCCCCAAACCCCCCCCAAAACGCCCCAACCCCCCTCCAAATCCCCCCCAGGACCCCCCAACCCTCCCCAGTTCCCTGCAGCCCCCCCCAACCCCCCCAAGACCCCCCAAAACCCCCAAGACCCCCCCCACCCCCCCCCTTACCCCCCCAGGACCCCCAAACCCCCTCCACTTCCATGCAGCCCCCCCAAAAATCCCCAAGACCCCCCCAAACCCCCCCCAAAACGCCCCAACCCCCCTCCAAATCCCCCCCAGGACCCCCCAACCCTCCCCAGTTCCCTGCAGCCCCCCCCAAAAATCCCCAAGACACCCAAGACCCCCCCCACCCCCCCCCTTACCCCCCCCAGGACCCCCAAACCCCCTCCACTTCCATGCAGCCCCCCCCAAAAATCCCCAAGACCCCCCCAAACCCCCCCCAAAACGCCCCAACCCCCCTCCAAATCCCCCCCAGGACCCCCCAACCCTCCCCAGTTCCCTGCAGCCCCCCCCAAACATCCCAAGACCCCCCCAAAACCCCCAAGACCCCCCCCACCCCCCCCCTTACCCCCCCAGGACCCCCCAAACCCCCTCCACTTCCATGCAGCCCCCCCCAAAAATCCCCAAGACCCCCCCAAACCCCCCCCAAAACGCCCCAACCCCCTCCAAATCCCCCCCAGGACCCCCCAACCCTCCCCAGTTCCCTGCAGCCCCCCCCAAACATCCCAAGACCCCCCAAAACCCCCAAGACCCCCCCCACCCCCCCCCTTACCCCCCCAGGACCCCCCAAACCCCCTCCACTTCCATGCAGCCCCCCCAAAAATCCCCAAGACCCCCCCAAACCCCCCCCAAAACGCCCCAACCCCCCTCCAAATCCCCCCCAGGACCCCCCAACCCTCCCCAGTTCCCTGCAGCCCCCCCCAAACATCCCCAAGACCCCCCCAAAACCCCCAAGACCCCCCCCACCCCCCCCCTACCCCCCCAGGACCCCCCAAACCCCCTCCACTTCCATGCAGCCCCCCCCAAAAATCCCCAAGACCCCCCAAACCCCCCCAAAACGCCCCAACCCCCCTCCAAATCCCCCCCAGGACCCCCCAACCCTCCCCAGTTCCCTGCAGCCCCCCCCAAACATCCCCAAGACCCCCCCAAAACCCCCAAGACCCCCCCCACCCCCCCCCTTACCCCCCCAGGACCCCCCAAACCCCCTCCACTTCCATGCAGCCCCCCCCAAAAATCCCCAAGACCCCCCCAAACCCCCCCCAAAACGCCCCAACCCCCCTCCAAATCCCCCCCAGGACCCCCAACCCTCCCCAGTTCCCTGCAGCCCCCCCCAACCCCCCCAAGACCCCCCCAAAACCCCCAAGACCCCCCCCACCCCCCCCCCCTTACCCCCCAGGACCCCCAAACCCCCTCCACTTCCATGCAGCCCCCCCCAAAAATCCCCAAGACCCCCCCAAACCCCCCCCAAAACGCCCCAACCCCCCTCCAAATCCCCCCCAGGACCCCCCAACCCTCCCCAGTTCCCTGCAGCCCCCCCCAAACATCCCCAAGACCCCCCAAAACCCCAAGACCCCCCCCACCCCCCCCCTTACCCCCCCAGGACCCCCCAAACCCCCTCCACTTCCATGCAGCCCCCCCAAAAATCCCCAAGACCCCCCCAAACCCCCCCCAAAACGCCCCAACCCCCCTCCAAATCCCCCCCAGGACCCCCCAACCCTCCCCAGTTCCCTGCAGCCCCCCCCAAACATCCCAAGACCCCCCCAAAACCCCCAAGACCCCCCCACCCCCCCCCTTACCCCCCCAGGACCCCCCAAACCCCTCCACTTCCATGCAGCCCCCCCAAAAATCCCCAAGACCCCCCAAACCCCCCCCAAAACGCCCCAACCCCCCTCCAAATCCCCCCCAGGACCCCCCAACCCTCCCCAGTTCCCTGCAGCCCCCCCCAACCCCCCCCAAGACCCCCCAAAACCCCCAAGACCCCCCCACCCCCCCCCTTACCCCCCCAGGACCCCCCAAACCCCCTCCACTTCCATGCAGCCCCCCCCAAAAATCCCCAAGACCCCCCCAAACCCCCCCAAAACGCCCCAACCCCCCTCCAAATCCCCCCCAGGACCCCCAACCCTCCCCAGTTCCCTGCAGCCCCCCCCAAAAATCCCCAAGACACCCAAGACCCCCCCCACCCCCCCCCTTACCCCCCCCAGGACCCCCCAAACCCCCTCCACTTCCATGCAGCCCCCCCCAAAAATCCCCAAGACCCCCCCAAACCCCCCCCAAAACGCCCCAACCCCCTCCAAATCCCCCCAGGACCCCCCAACCCTCCCCAGTTCCCTGCAGCCCCCCCCAAACATCCCCAAGACCCCCCCAAAACCCCCAAGACCCCCCCCACCCCCCCCTTACCCCCCCAGGACCCCCCAAACCCCCTCCACTTCCATGCAGCCCCCCCAAAAATCCCAAGACCCCCCAAACCCCCCCCAAAACGCCCCAACCCCCCTCCAAATCCCCCCCAGGACCCCCCAACCCTCCCCAGTTCCCTGCAGCCCCCCCCAAACATCCCCAAGACCCCCCCAAAACCCCCAAGACCCCCCCCACCCCCCCCCTTACCCCCCAGGACCCCCCAAACCCCCTCCACTTCCATGCAGCCCCCCCCAAAAATCCCCAAGACCCCCCCAAACCCCCCCAAAACGCCCCAACCCCCCTCCAAATCCCCCCCAGGACCCCCCAACCCTCCCCAGTTCCCTGCAGCCCCCCCCAAACATCCCCAAGACCCCCCCAAAACCCCAAGACCCCCCCCACCCCCCCCCTTACCCCCCCAGGACCCCCCAAACCCCCTCCACTTCCATGCAGCCCCCCCAAAAATCCCCAAGACCCCCCCAAACCCCCCCCAAAACGCCCCAACCCCCCTCCAAATCCCCCCCAGGACCCCCCAACCCTCCCCAGTTCCCTGCAGCCCCCCCCAAACATCCCCAAGACCCCCCCAAAACCCCCAAGACCCCCCCCCACCCCCCCCCCTTACCCCCCCAGGACCCCCCAAACCCCCTCCACTTCCATGCAGCCCCCCCCAAAAATCCCCAAGACCCCCCCAAACCCCCCCAAAACGCCCCAACCCCCCTCCAAATCCCCCCCAGGACCCCCCAACCCTCCCCAGTTCCCTGCAGCCCCCCCCAACCCCCCCCAAGACCCCCCCAAAACCCCCAAGACCCCCCCCACCCCCCCCCTTACCCCCCCAGGACCCCCCAAACCCCCTCCACTTCCATGCAGCCCCCCCCAAAAATCCCCAAGACCCCCCAAACCCCCCCCAAAACGCCCCAACCCCCCTCCAAATCCCCCCCAGGACCCCCCAACCCTCCCCAGTTCCCTGCAGCCCCCCCCAAAAATCCCCAAGACACCCAAGACCCCCCCCACCCCCCCCCTTACCCCCCCCAGGACCCCCCAAACCCCCTCCACTTCCATGCAGCCCCCCCAAAAATCCCCAAGACCCCCCCAAACCCCCCCCAAAACGCCCCAACCCCCCTCCAAATCCCCCCCAGGACCCCCCAACCCTCCCCAGTTCCCTGCAGCCCCCCCCAAGCCCCCCCCAAAACCACAAGACCCCCCCAAAAACGCCTCTTACCCCCCCCCAGAACACCCAAAACCCCCTCCACTTCCATGCAGCCCCCCCCAAAAATCCCCCAAACCCCCCAAGACCCCCCCCACCCTCCCCCTTACCCCCCCCAGGACCCCCCAAACCCCCTCAAGTCCCCCCCAAAACCCCCCAACCCCCCTCCAAATCCCCCCAGGACCCCCCAACCCTCCCAGTTCCCTGCAGCCCCCCCCCAAGAGCCCCCCCAACCCCCCCCAACAGCCCCCAAAACCCCCAAGACCCCCCCCCAACCCCCCCTTACCCCTCCAGGACCCCCCAACCCTCCTCAGTTCCATGCAGTCCCCCTCCAACAGCCCCCCCAAGACCCCCCCAAAACCCCAAGACCCCCCCAAAACCGCCCTTACCCCCCCCAGAACCCCCCTAACCCCCCCCAGTTCCATGCGGCCCCCCCCAAGAGCCCCTCAAGACCCCCCAAATCCCCCCCAGGCCCCCCAACCCTCCCCAGTTCCCCGCAGCCCCCCCCCAAGAGCCCCCCAAAACCCCCCCAAACCCCTCCAACAGCCCCCAAAACCCCCAAGACCCCCCCCTTACCCCCCCAGGACCCCCCAAACCCCCTCCACTTCCATGCAGCCCCCCCCAAAAATCCCCAAGACCCCCCCAACCCCCCTCCAAATCCCCCCCCAGGACCCCTCAACCCTCCTCAGTTCCATGCAGCCCCCCCCCAAGAGCCCCCCAAACCCCAAGACACCCCCAAAACCGCCCTTACCCCCCCCCAGGACCCCCCAAACCCCCTCCAGTTCCATGCAGCCCCCCCCAAAAATCCCCAAGACCCCCCCAAACCCCCCAACCCCCCTCCAAATCCCCCCCCAGGACCCCTCAACGCTCCTCAGTTCCATGCAGCCCCCCCCAAGAGCCCCCCAAAACCCCAAGACACCCCCAAAACTGCCCTTACCCCCCCCAGGACACCCCAAATCCCCTCCAGTTCCATGCAGCCCCCCCCAAGAGCCCCTCAAGACCCCCCCAAAACCCCCCAAATCCCCCCCCAGGCCCCTCCAACCCTCCCCAGTTCCCTGCAGCCCCCCCCAAGAGCCCCCCAAAACCCTCCCAAACCCCCCCAACAGCCCCCCAAGACCCCCCCCAACCCCCCCCTTACCCCCCAGGACCCCCCAAACCCCCTCCACTTCCATGCAGCCCCCCCCAAAAATCCCCAAGACCCCCCCAAACCCCCCAACCCCCCTCCAAATCCCCCCCAGGACCCCTCAACCCTCCTCAGTTCCATGCAGCCCCCCCCAAGAGCCCCCCAAAACCCCAAGACACCCCCAAAACTGCCCTTACCCCCCCAGGACCCCCCAAACCCCCTCCAGTTCCATGCAGCCCCCCCCAAGAGCCCCTCAAGACCCCCCCAAAACCCCCCCAAATCCCCCCCCAGGCCCCTCCAACCCTCCCCAGTTCCCTGTAGCCCCCCCCCAAAACCCCCAAGACCCCCCCAAACCCCCCCAGGACCCCCCAAACCCCCAAGGGGGGGGGTCCATCCCCACCCTGACCCCCCCCCCCAAAAAAAATTTTCTCAGTCCTGAGGTGCCCGGACCCGGGGGAGGTGAGCAATGGGCAACGCAACGTGGGGGACCCCCGATTCCCGGTGGGCAGCCGGGTGCAGTACTCCCTTCCTATTGGAGGGGAGCCCCGCCCTCACCTGCCACGCCCGCCACGCCGGACCCCCCAAATGGAGCGACAGGCCCCCCAAATGCGTCCGTGAGTGGAGGAGTTCTGGGGTTCCGGATGTCCCATCACCTTGGTTTGGGGTCCCAACGTTGAGTTTTGGGGTCCCAGGGTGGAGTTTTGAGGTTCTGAAGGTTCCACCACCATCTTTTGGGGGTCCCAAGTTGGATTTTGGGGGTCCCGGGGGGGTGGACTTTTGGGGACCCATGATGAAGTTTTGGGGTTCTGGAGGTCCTGTCACCTTCTTTTGGGGTGCCAGCATTGAGTTTTGGGGTCCCAGGATGGAGTTTTGAGGTTCTGGAGGTCCCACCACCATCTTTTGGGGGTCCCAAGTTGGATTTTGGGGGTCCCGGGGTGGATTTTGGGGTGCCAGGATGAAGTTCTGGGGTTCCAGATGTCCCATCACCTTGTTTTGGGGTCCCAGGGTTGAGTTTTGGGGTCCCAAGGTGGAGTTATGGGGTTCCAGATGTCCCGTCACCTTGGTTTTGGGGTCCCAAGTTGAGTTTTGGGGGTCCCAAGGTGGAGTTTCGGGGTTCTGGAGGTCCCACCGCCATCTTTTGGGGTCCCAAGTTGGATTTTGGGGGTCCCAGGGTTGAGTTTGGGGGTCCCAGGATGAAGTTATGGGGGTTCCAGGTGTCCCCATCACCTTGTTTTGGGGGTCCCAAGTTGAGTTTTGGGGTCCCAGGGTGGAGTTTTGAGGTTCTGGAGGTCCCACCGCCATCTTTTGGGGTCCCAAGTTGGATTTTGGGGGGTCCCAAGATGGAGTTGGGGGGTCCTAGCATTGAGTTTTGGGGTTCTGGAGGTCCCTCCACCACGTTTTTGGGGTCCCAAGTTGGATTTTGGGGGTCCCAGGGTTGAGTTTGGGGGTCCCAGGATGAAGTTATGGGGTTCCAGGTGTCCCATCACCTTGTTCTGGGGTCCCAAGTTGAGTTTTGGGGTCCCAGGGTGGAGTTTTGAGGTTCTGGAGGTCCCACCACCATCTTTTGGGGTCCCAAGTTGGATTTTGGGGGTCCAGGGTTGAGTTTGGGGGGTCCCAGGATGAAGTTATGGGGTTCCAGGTGTCCCATCACCTTGTTCTGGGGTCCCAAGTTGAGTTTGGGGGTCCAGGGTGGAGTTACGGGGTTCCAGATGTCCCATCACCTTGGTTTGGGGTGCCAGCGTTGAGTTTTGGGGTCCCAAGGTGGAGTTTTGGGGTTCTGGAGGTCCCACCGCCATCTTTTGGGGTCCCAGGTTGGGTTTTAGGGGTCCCAGGATGGACTTTTGGGGCCCCAGGATGAAGTTCTGGGGTTCCAGATGTCCATCACCTTGGTTTGGGGTCCCAGCATTGAATTTTGGGGTCCTGGGTTGGATTTTGGGGTTCCGGAGGTCCCATCACCTTGGTTTGGGGTCCAAGGTGGAGTTTTTTGGTGGTCTCAGGATGAAGTTTTGGGGTTCTGGAGGTCTCACCACCATGTTTTGGGGTTCCAGGGTGAATTTGGGGTCCCAGGATGGAGTTTTGGGGTTCTGGAGGTCCCACCACCACATTTTGGGGTCCCAAGTTGGATTTTGGGGGTCCCAAGATGGAGTTTGGGAGTCTCAGGTTGAGTTTGGGGTCTCAGGGTGGAGTTTGGGGGTTCTGGAGGTCCCATCACCTTGGTTTGGGGGTCTGGGGTGGAGTTTTGGGGTCCCAGGGTGGAGTTTTGAGGTTCTGGAGGTCCCACCCCACATCCACGATCTCTCTCTCTCTCCTCTGCATTCACACGGGGATCCCGTCTATGGGAGATGTGGGGCAGGAGCTGGGGGTCCCGTCTGTGGGGAGATGTGGGGCAGGACACGGGGGTCTGTCCCGTTGCACTGGGGGGACTCGTGACGGTTCGTTTGCCGCGATCTCCAAGTGCAAAATTAAGGTGAGCGACACCAAAGGGGTGTAATATATACGATTGTAATATATACAATTGTCATCTCTCCGCCCTTCTCAGCATACAATTATCATATCTCCGCCCTTCTCAGCATACAATTATCATATCTCCGCCCTTCTCAGCATACAATTATCATACCGAAGAGAGCCTTTTGAGTCTTGATTAACTTTTTAAAAGCATTTTGCAGCCAGCGACACAGAAAAATATGGATTCCTGAATAGCTCTGCCCCACAGCCCTGCCCCATAACTGTCTTATAGCTCTGCCCTATAGCCCTGCCCCATAACTTTGCCCTATAGAGCAGCCCCATAACCTTGCCCTATAGCCCTGCCCCATAACCTTGCCCTATAGCCCTGTCCTATAGCTCTGCCCCACAGCCCTGCCCCATAACCTTGCCCTATAGAGCAGCCCCATAGCTCTGCCCCACAGCCCTGCCCCATAACTGTCTTATAGCTCTGCCCTATAGCCCTGCCCCATAGCTCTGCCCCACAGCCCTGCCCCATAACTTTGCCCTATAGAGCAGCCCCATAGCTCTGCCCCATAACCCTGCCCCATAGCCCTGTCCTATAGCTCTGCCCCATAACATTGCCCTATAGTGCAGCCCCACAGCCCTGCCCCATAACTGTGTCCTATAGCCCTTCCCCATAGCTCTGCCCTATAGTGCAGCCCCATAGCTCTGCCCCATAACCTTGCCCTATAGCTCTGCCCTATAGCCCTGCCCCATAACCCTGCCCTATAGCTCTGCCCCACAGCCCTGCCCCATAACCTTGCCCTATAGAGCAGCCCCATAGCTCTGCCCCACAGCCCTGCCCCATAACTGTCTTATAGCTCTGCCCTATAGCCCTGCCCCATAGCTCTGCCCTATAGTGCAGCCCCATAGCTCTGCCCCATAACCTTGCCCCATAACCTTGCCCTATAGCCCTGCCCCATAACCTTGCCCTATAGCCCTGTCCTATAGCTCTGCCCCACAGCCCTGCCCCATAACTGTCTTATAGCTCTGCCCTACAGCCCTGCCCCATAACTTTGCCCTATAGAGCAGCCCCATAGCTCTGCCCCATAACCTTGCCCTATAGCCCTGCCCCATAACCCTGCCCTATAGCCCTGCCCCATAGCTCTGCCCCATAACCCTGCCCCATAGCCCTGTCCTATAGCTCTGCCCCATAACATTGCCCTATAGTGCAGCCCCATAGCCCTGCCCTATAGCCCTGCCCTATAGCCCTGCCCCATAGCCCTGCCCTATAGCCCTGCCCTATAGCCCTGCCCCACAGCCGTTCCCACAGCTCTGGGGGGGAATCTGTGGGGCAGCGAGGAGGAGGAGGAGGAGGCCGAAGGCGCCGGAGGCCCCGGGGGGGGCGGCGGAGGGAGGGGGGGGGTCCCCGGGCAGGCAGTTGCAGAGCGACCCACGGCAGCAGTGGGGCAGGGCCCCCCCCCCCCGCAGCCCCCCGACCCCCAGGGGGGTCTCGCACCAGGCTTGGGTGGCGCAGCCCCGAACCAGCCAGGGCTCCCCCGAGGGGCCTGGGGGGGACGGGGGGTCAGGGACCCAGAGGGACCCCCAGCCCCATAGAGACCCCCCAGCCCCATAGGGACACCCCCAGACCCGTAGGGACACCCCAGACCCATAGGGACCCCCCCAGCCCCATAGAGACCCATAGAGACCCCCCAGCCCCATAGGGACCCCCCCAGCCCCATAGAGACCCCCCAGACCCATAGAGACCCCCCAGCCCCATAGAATCCCATAGAGATCCCTCAGCCCCATAGAGACCCCCCAGACCCATAGGGACCCCCTCAGCCCCATAGGGGACCCCCCAGACCCATAGGGACACCCCCAGACCCATAGGGACCCCCCAGTCCCATAGAGACCCCCCAGCCCCATAGAATCCCATAGAGATCCCTCAGCCCCATAGAGACCCCCCAGACCCATAGGGACCCCCCAGCCCCATAGAGACCCCCCAGACCCACAGAAGACCATAGAGATGCCCCAGCCCCATAGATGTTGCCCCCCAGCCCCCCCCAGCCCCATAGACCCCCCCTTCCCCCCCCAGCCCCCACCGTAGGTCCTGGCCAGGGTGCAGCAGGTCTGGCTCCAGTCTATCCCAGTCCCCCCCAGTCTATCCCAGTCCCCCCCAGTCTATCCCAGTCCCCCCTAAACCCTCTCAGTCCCTCCCAGTCTATCCCAGTCCCTCCCAGTGCCCCCTAAACCCCTCTCAGTCCCTCCCAGTCTATCCCAGTCCCTCCCAGTGCCCCCTAAACCCCTCTCAGTCCCTCCCAGTCTATCCCAGTCCCTCCCAGTGCCCCCTAAACCCCTCTCAGTCCGTCCCAGTCTATCCCAGTCCCTCCCAGTGGCCCCTAAACCCCTCTCAGTCCCTCCCAGTCTATCCCAGTCCCTCCCAGTGGCCCCTAAACCCCTCTCAGTCCCTCCCAGTCTATCCCAGTCCCTTCCCAATCCCTTCCCAGTCTATCCCAGTCTGTCCCAGTCCGTCCCAGTCTATCCCAGTCCCCCCTAAACCCTCTCAGTCCGTCCCAGTCTATCCCAGTCCCTCCCAGTGCCCCCTAAACCCCTCTCAGTCCCTCCCAGTCTATCCCAGTCCCTCCCAGTGCCCCCTAAACCCCTCTCAGTCCGTCCCAGTCTATCCCAGTCCCTCCCAGTGGCCCCTAAACCCCTCTCAGTCCCTCCCAGTCTATCCCAGTCCCTCCCAGTGCCCCCTAAACCCCTCTCAGTCCCTCCCAGTCTATCCCAGTCCCTCCCAGTGCCCCCTAAACCCCTCTCAGTCCCTCCCAGTCTATCCCAGTCCCTCCCAGTGCCCCCTAAACCCCTCTCAGTCCCTCCCAGTCTATCCCAGTCCCTCCCAGTGCCCCCTAAACCCCTCTCAGTCCCTCCCAGTCTATCCCAGTCCCTCCCAGTGCCCCCTAAACCCCTCTCAGTCCCTCCCAGTCTATCCCAGTCCCTCCCAGTGCCCCCTAAACCCCTCTCAGTCCCTCCCAGTCTATCCCAGTCCCTCCCAGTGTCCCCTAAACCCCACCCAGTCCCTTCCCAATCCCCTCCCAGTCTATCCCAGTCCCCCCTAAACCCCTCTCAGTCCCTCCCAGTCTATCCCAGTCCCTCCCAGTCCGCCCTAAGCCCCTCCCAGTCCCTCCCAGTCCCCCCCAGTGCCCCCTAAACCCCTCCCAGTCCCTCCCAGTATATCCCAGTTCCCCCTCACCGGGCTCGCACTGGTCGCTCTGGCAGCACCGCAGCGCCACCTGCCGGCCCCGCCCACTCTCCAGCGCCACCAATCCCCGGCACGCGCCGGCGCGGCCACACCCACGGACCCGCCCCTCCCCCACTGCAGAAAAGGGGGGGAGGGGAAGGACTTCCGGGTCAGGCACCGCCCCTCCCCCCCCCCACCACCCCAAAAAAAGGGGACCCGGGGGTCTGCGTTAGGGACTGCCCCTCCCCCCACCCCCTTTTTTTTTTTTAAATTAAAACATAAATAAATAAATTTTTTGGTTTTTTTAAGGGAGCGGTTCCCCCTATAGCCCCTCCCCCACCTTTCCTGCGCCGGCAGGTGATGACGTCAAGGCAGCGGCAGCGCAGGGTCTGATCCGTCCCGGGGCGCGGACGAGGCGGGGGGGTCTCCAGAAAACAGGAGACCGTGTCCTGCCCCACATCTCCCCATAGAAGAGACCCCCATGTCCTGCCCCACATCTCCCCATAGAAGAGACCCCCATGTCCTGCCCCACATCTCCCCATAGAAGAGACCCCCATGTCCTGCCCCACATCTCCCCATAGATGAGACCCCCATGTCCAGCCCCACATCTCCCCATAGAAGAGACCCCCATGTCCCAGCCCCACATCTCCCCATAGAAGAGACCCCCATGTCCCAGCCCCACATCTCCCCATAGAAGAGACCCCCATGTCCAGCCCCACATCTCCCCATAGGAGGGACCCCCATGTCCCAGCCCCACATCTCCCCATAGAAGAGACCCCCATGTCCCAGCCCCACATCTCCCCATAGAAGAGACCCCCATGTCCTGCCCCACATCTCCCCATAGAAGAGACCCCCATGTCCTGCCCCACATCTCCCCATAGAAGAGACCCCCATGTCCTGCCCCACATCTCCCCATAGATGAGACCCCCATGTCCAGCCCCACATCTCCCCATAGAAGAGACCCCCATGTCCCAGCCCCACATCTCCCCATAGAAGAGACCCCCATGTCCTGCCCCACATCTCCCCATAGAAGAGACCCCCATGTCCTGCCCCACATCTCCCCATAGAAGAGACCCCCATGTCCTGCCCCACATCTCCCCATAGATGAGACCCCCATGTCCAGCCCCACATCTCCCCATAGAAGAGACCCCCATGTCCTGCCCCACATCTCCCCATATGAGGGACCCCCATGTCCTGCCCCACATCTCCCCATAGAAGAGACCCCCATGTCCTGCCCCACATCTCCCCATAGAAGAGACCCCCATGTCCAGCCCCACATCTCCCCATAGATGAGACCCCCATGTCCCAGCCCCACATCTCCCCATAGAAGAGACCCCCATGTCCCAGCCCCACATCTCCCCATAGAACAGACCCCCACCTCCTGCCCCACATCACCCCCCCCGGCACCCCACAGCCCCCATAGGGACCCATAACAGCCCCTATAGGGACCCCACAGCCCCGCCCCCGCCCCCAGCACCCCCCTGCCCCCACTCACCGGTGGAAGCCCCCTTTTCCTTTTCCTTTTCCTTTTCCTTTTTCCCCTTTCCCCTTTTCTTCCTCCTCCTCAAAGGCGCCCTCCATATCTCCATCTCATCTCCATCTCATCTCCATATATCTCCATCTCTCCATCTGGGAGCCGGGACCCCTCGCTGCTTCTTCTCTCCTCCCAAAATCACCCCAGGAAGTGACGAAGCAGGAGACGTAAAAACCTCCCCTCCCCCCCCGTGTCCGGCCGTCCTCCCCCCACCCCACGTGACCCCACCCGCGAAACGACACGCCCCCAAAACCCCGCGCATGCGCGCTGCCCGCCCCTTGTCCTTTTCTTCTGTGCATAATTCATTCATTCCCATTCATTCATTCTTTCATTCATTCATTCCCATTCATTCCCTCACTCCCATTCATTCATTCCTTCATTCCCCCATTCCCATTCGTTCATTCATTCCCATTCATTCATTCATTCCTTCATTCCCTCATTCCCATTCATTCATTCTTTCATTCATTCATTCCTTCATTCCCTCATTCCCATTCATTCATTCTTTCATTCATTCATTCCTTCATTCCCTCATTCCCATTCATTCATTCCTTCATCCCCATTCATTCCTTCATTCCTATTGGCTATTCCTATTCCATTCGCGCTTCCTATTGGCTCCCTCACGGAGGGAGGAGGAATCCTCCGCTCCCTGGACCTTTGCAGCGAAAACTTCACTTCCTTTTACTACGACAAAATGTAAAGATTTTATAATCTTCTTATAAAAGTCCGTCAACCGCTTACTTGTGCTGTGGTGAGACAAGCGCCACGTGTGAGGAAGGTTCCTGCCCCACGGCTCCCCTGACGCCCTCTGTCCCTGCCCCATAGCGGCCCAGCCCCATAGCCCTGACCTCCAACACCCCCCCTGCCCCATAGCAGACCAGCCCCATAGCCCTGACAACCCCTCTGCCCCACAGCTCCTGCCCCACGGCTCCCCTGACAACCCCTCTGCCCCATAGCGTCCCAGCCCCATAGTCCTGAACTCCTGACACCCCCCCGCCCCATAGCTCCTGCCCCATGGCTCCCCTGACAAGCCCCCTGCCCCACAGCTCCTGCCCCATGGATCCCCAGACACCCCCCCTGCCCCATATAGCTTCTGCCCCACATCTCCCTTGACACCCTCTGTCCCTGCCCCATAGCGGCCCAGCCCCATAGCCCTGACCCCCAACACCCCCCTGCCCCATAGCAGACCAGCCCCATAGTCCTCAACTCCTGACACCCCCCCTGCCCCATAGTCCTGACAACCCCCCCTGCCCCACAGTTTCTGCCCCACAGCTCCCCTGACACCCCCTGCCCCATAACAGCCCTGCCCCACAGATCTGAACTCCTGACAAACCCCCCTGCCCCACAGCTCCTGCCCCACATCTCCCCTGACACCCTCTGTCCCTGCCCCATAGCGTCCCAGCCCCATAGTCCTGAGCCCTGACAACCCCCCTGCCCCATAGCTCCTGCCCCATAGATCCCCTGACAACCCCTCTGCCCCATATAACTCCTGCCCCACGGCTCCCCTGACACCCCCTGCCCCATAGCAGCCCTGCCCCATAGACCTGAACTCCTGACACCCCCCCTGCCCCACAGCTCCTGCCCCATGGATTCCCCTGACACCCTTCTGCCCCACAGCTCCTGCCCCACATCTCCCCTGACACCCCTCTGTCCCTGCCCCATAGCGTCCCAGCCCCATAGTCCTGAGCCCTGACACCCCCCCTGCCCCATAGCTCCTGCCCCACGGATCCCTTGACAACCCCCCCTGCCCCACAGCCCCAGCCCCACAGCTCCTGCCCCCCCCCGCCCTTGTGAACAAGTTCACAACAGACAATTATCCGAAGACAATTAATTATCCAAAGACAATTAATTATCCGAAGACAATTATACGGCGCGAAACGACACGCCCCCCCCCCCGACGAAGGAACGAACGAACCCCACAGAAAGGACCCGGGGGAGGGGAAAAAAAAAACAAAAAAAAACCAGAAAAAAACCCCAAAAATACCCCCAAAAACCCCCAAAAACCAAAAAAAACCCCCAAGAACCCGGGGCGGGGAGCGCGCATGCGCGGGGTGTTGGGGGCGTGTCGTTTCGCGCCGCGGCTCCGCCCACTTCCTTAATCCGGGGGGGGTGTTAATGAGGCGGTTTAGTTAATTAGCGGGTGGGGTCACGTGGGGGGGGGGAGGAGGCAGCTGGACACGGGGGTCAGCCGGCACGTGGGGGGGGTGGGGGGAGGGGCGGCCTGTGGGGAGGTGGGGGGCGGGTCGGTTCTATGGGGAGATGTGGGGCAGAACACGGGGGTCCCGACTTATGGGGAGATGTGGGGCAGGGAGATGGGGGTCTCATCTATGGGGAGGTGTGGGGCTGAACACGGGGGTCGTGTCTGTGGGGAGATGTGGGGCTGGGACACCAGGACCCCTCCTGTGGGGAGATGTGGGGCAGGAGACGGGGGTCCCATCTGTGGGGAGATGTGGGGCAGGACATGGGGGTCCCATCTATGGGGAGATGTGGGGCTGGGACATCGGGGTCTGTTCTATGGGGAGATGTGGGGCAGGAGACGGGGGTCCCATCTGTGGGGAGATGTGGGGCACAAACACCCAGGTCCCTCCTATGGGGAGATGTGGGGCAGGACATGGGGGTCTCTTCTATGGGGAGATGTGGGGCTGGAGATGGGGGTCGTGTCTGTGGGGAGATGTGGGGCTGGACACGGGGGTCACGGCTGTGGGGAGATGTGGGGCACAAACAGCAGGACCCCTCCTGTGGGGAGGTGTGGGGATGGACACGGGGGTCCTGTCTATGGGGAGATGTGGGGCTGGAGATGTGGGTCCCTTCTATGGGGAGATGTGGGGCAGCAGCTGGGGGTCCCGTCTATGGGGAGATGTGGGGCTGGGACATGGGGGTCTTTTCTATGGGGAGATGTGGGGCACAAACACCAGGACCCCTTCTGAGGGGAGATGTGGGGCTGGGTCACCAGGATCCTTTCTATGGGGAGATGTGGGGCAGGGAGATGGGGGTCTCATCTATAGGGCAGAACACAGGGGTCCCTCCTATGGGGAGATGTGGGGCTGAACATGTGGGTCCTTTCTATGGGGGGATGTGGGGCAGGACGCCTGGGTCTTTTCTATGGGGAGATGTGGGGCAGGGACATGGGGGTCCCTCCTATGGGGAGATGTGGGGCAGGAGATGGGGGTCCCATCTATGGGGTGCCGTGGGGCAGAGCCCCACATCCCCCTCCCGTGGGTCACGACCCCGTGGGGTTCCCACTGAGGGCGGGGTTGGGGCCGCCCCACCCCGCCCGGGTCCCCCATAATTTGGGGGTGGGGGGGGGGAGGGGCGGGTGCCGGGTGAGCGGGGGTGGGGGCGGCCGCCCCACATTCCTGGGTTGGGCCGCCGCCCCTCCCCCCACCTGCCCCCCCACCCCTTTAATTATGGGGGAGGGGGGGAGGGGGTGGGGCGGGGATATAGGGGACCCCCCCACCCTTCCCCCCCCCACCCACCCACCCACCCGCGGCGATGGAGCGGGGGCTGCGGCTGCTGGCGCTCGGCGCCCTCCTCGTGGGTGCGCGGGGGGGGCTGGGGGGGCTGGGGGGGCTATGGGGTCCTATAGGGTGCTATGGGGTGAAGGGGGTGCTATGGGGTCCTATAGGGTGCTGTGGGGTGCTATAGGGTGAAATGGGGTGAAATGGGGTGAAGGGGGTGCTATGGGGTCCTATAGGGTGCTGTGGGGTGCTATAGGGTGGTATGGGGTGCTATGGGGTGAAGGGGGTGCTATGGGGTCCTATAGGGTGCTGTGGGGTGCTGTGGGGTGCTATGGGGTGAAGGGGGTGCTATGGGGTGCTGTAGGGTGCTATAGGGTGCTATGGGGTGCTATAGGGTGCTATAGGGTGAGGTGGGGTGCTATGGGGTGAAATGGGGTGCTATGGGGTGAAATGGGGTGAAATGGGGTGCTATAGGGTGAAAAGGGGAGAAATGGGGTGCCACAGGGTGCTATGGGGTGCTATAGGGTGAAATGGGGTGCTGTAGGGGCGAGGTGGGTGCTATGGGGTGAGGTGGGGTCCCATGGGTGCTGTGGGGTGCTGTGGGGTGAAGTGGGTGCTATAGGGTGAAATGGGGTGCCACAGGGTGCTATGGGATGAAATGGGGTGCTATGGGGTGAAATAGGGTGCTGTGGGGTGCTATAGGGTGAAAAGGGGTGCTATGGGGTGAAGGGGGTGCTATGGGGTCCCATGGGTGCGATGGGGTGAGGTGGGTGCTATAGGGTGCTATGGGGTGAGGTGGGGTCCCATGGGTGCTCTGGGGTGAAGGGGGTGCTGTGGGGTGAGGTAAGGGGGTGCTATGGGGTTCCATGGGTGCTATATGGTGCTATAGGGCACTATGGGGTGAAGTGGGTGCTATAGGGTGCTGTGGGGTGCTGTGGGGTGCTGGGGGGTGCTATGAGGCCCCACGGGTGCTATAGGGATGAGGTGGGTACTATGGGGTGAGGTGGGTGCTATAGGGGTCCCCTGGGTGCTGTGGGGTGTCTGTGGGGTTCTGTGGGGTGAAGTGGGTGCTATGGGGTGCTATAGGGTGAAGTGGGTGCTATAAGGGCGAGGTGGCTGCTGTGGGGTGCTATAGGGTGCTATAGGGTGCTATGGGGTGAACTGGGTGCTCTAGGGGTCCCATGGGTGCTATGGGGTGCTATAGGGCGCTATAGGGTGAAGTGGGTGCTGTAAGGGCGAGGTGGCTGCTGTGGGGTGCTATAGGGTGCTATAGGGTGCTATGGGGTGAACTGGGTGCTCTAGGGGTCCCATGGGTGCTATGGGGTGCTATAGGGCGCTATAGGGTGAAGTGGGTGCTGTAAGGGCGAGGTGGCTGCTGTGGGGTGCTATAGGGTGCTATAGGGTGCTATGGGGTGAACTGGGTGCTGTAGGGGTGAGGTGGGTGCTATGGGGTTCCATAGGTGCCATAGGGTGCTGTGGGGTGTCGGGGGGTGCTGAGGGGTCCCGTGGGTGCTGTGGGGTGCTATAGGGGTTGTTATGGGGCTGTAGGGTCCCATGGGTGCTATAGGAGGTCCCATAGGTGCTATGGGGTGCTATGGGGTCCCACGGGTGCTGTGGGGTGCTATGGGGTCCCATAGGTGCTATGGGGTCCCACGGGTGCTATAGGGTGCTCTGGGGATCCTATAGGTGCTATAGGGTGCTGTGGGGTCCCATGGGGTGCTATGGGGTCCCACGGGTGCTATAGGGTGCTCTGGGGATCCTATAGGTGCTATAGGGTGCTGTGGGGTCCCATGGGGTGCTATGGGGTCCCATAGGTGCTATAGGGTGCTGTGGGGGTCCCACGGGTGCTGTGGGGGTCCTGGTGGGGGTGCTGACCCCCCCTGACCCCCGTCTCCCCCCACAGCCACGGCAGGACCCTGCGGGGGGGCACCCACCCCCGGCGTGTCCCCCCGGTGTCCCCGGAGCACCCCTCCCCCGCCGCCCTCCCCTCCCCCGCTGCCCCCCGACTGCCTCCCGCAGGAGGGGGACGAAGCCCCCGGAGATGCCACCACCGCGGCGGGACGCGTCACCGCGGCGCGAGGAGGGGGCGACGTCGTGGTGGGCACCCACGGGGACGTCGCCATGGAGGGGACGGACCAACCCGGTGTCACCGAAGACCCCGGGGACGCTTTGGTCCATGTCACCGAAGCCCACGGAGATGCCATCACCACGGTAGGACGTGTCACCGTGTCCCAAGAAAGGGACAACGTCATGGTGGCCACCCAAGGGGACGTCGCCATGGAGGGGACGGATCAACCCGGTGTCACCGAAGAGCCCGGGGACACTTTGGGCCACGTCACCGAGGTCTACAGAGATGCCACCACCGTGGCGGGACCCGTTGTCGCGTCTCAAAGTGGGGACAATGTCATGGTGGGCACCCACGGGGACGTCACCATGGAGGGGACGGAGGAACCCGGTGTCACCAAAGACCCCAGGGACTCTTTGGTCCACGTCACTGAAGCCCACGGAGATGCCACCACCATGGTAGGACATGTCACAATGTCCCAAGGAGGTGACAATGTCATGGTGGCCACCCACAGGGACATCACCATGGAGGGGACGGGCCAACCTGGTGTCACCAAAGACCCCGAGGACACGTTGGGCCACGTCACCGAGGTCTACAGAGATGCCACCACCGTGGTGGGAGGTAACGCCACGTCCCAGGGAGGGGACAACCTCGTGGTGGCTGCCCGTGGTGACGTCGTCACGAAGGGGCCGTGTGTCACCGATGACCCCGTGGCCGCCGTGAGCCACGTCACCGTGGGCTACGCAGGTGACGCCACCGTGGCCGGATGGGCCACCACAGCCCAGGGAGGGGACCGGGATGTGGTGGCCCGTGAGGGTGGTGGCCCGGTGGGGGGGACAACCCAACCCGATGTCACCGACCAGCCCGGGGACGACTCGGGTCACGTCACCGCGGGCTACGCAGGGGACGTGACCACGGTGGGACGTGTCACCGCGACCCCAGGAAGTGACGAAGCTGCGGTGGCCAACGGTGGGGACGTCCTCGTGGAGGGGACCGAGGGTCCCGGTGTCACCAACTGCTCCGGGGACGTCACCGAGGTCTACAGAGGGGACACGACCACGGTGGGACCCATCACCGCGTCCCAGGGATGTGACACGTCTGCGGTGGCCCACGGTGGGGACGTCCTGGTGGAGGGGACGGAAGGACCGGGCGTCACCGAAGAGCCCGGGGACACTTTGGGCCACGTCACCGAGGTCTACAGAGATGCCACCACCATGGCGAGACCTGTCACCGTGTCCCAAGATGGGGACAACGTCATGGTGGGCACCCATGATGACGTCGCCATGGAGGGGACGAACCAACCTGGTGTCACCGAAGACCCCGGAGCCACATTGGCCCACGTCACTGATGTCTACAGAGATGCCACCACCATGGTAGGACGTGTCACCGTGTCCCAAGAAGGGCACAACATCATGGTGGGCACCCATGCTGACGTCGCCATGGAGGGGACGAACCAACCTGGTGTCACCGAAGACCCCGGAGCCACATTGGGCGATGTCACCATGGTCTACAGAGGGGACACGACCACGGTGGAACCCGTCACTGCGACCCAAGGAGGTGACGAAGCTGCGGTGGCCCACGGTGGGGATGTCCTGGTGGAGGGCACAGAAGGACCCCGTGTCACCAACTGCTCCGGGGACGTCACCGAGGTCTACAGAGGGGACACGACCACGGTGGGACCCATCACCGCGTCCCAGGGATGTGACACGTCTGCGGTGGCCCATGGTGGGGACATCCTGGTGGAGGGGACAGAAGGACCCGGTGTCACCGAAGAGCCCGGGGTCACTTTGGGCCACGTCACCGAGGTCTACAGAGATGCCACCACCATGGTGGGTCCTGTCACCGTGTCCCAAGGAGGTGACAACATCATGGTGGGCACCCAGGGGGATGTCACCATGGAGAGGACGGACCAACCTGGTGTCACCGAAGACCCCAGGGACACGTTGGGCGATGTCACCATGGTCTACAGAGGGGACACGACCACGGTGGAACCCGTCACTGCGACCCAAGGAGGTGACGAAGCTGCGGTGGCCCACGGTGGGGATGTCCTGGTGGAGGGCACAGAAGGACCCCGTGTCACCAACTGCTCCGGGGACGTCACCGAGGTCTACAGAGGGGACACGACCACGGTGGGACCCATCACCGCGTCCCAGGGATGTGACACGTCTGCGGTGGCCCATGGTGGGGACGTCCTGGTGGAGGGGACAGAAGGACCCGGTGTCACCGAAGAGCCCGGGGTCACTTTGGGCCACGTCACCGAGGTCTACAGAGATGCCACCACCATGGTAGGTCGTGTCACCGTGTCCCAAGAAGGGGACAACGTCATGGTGGCCACCCATGGGGACGTACTCATGGGGGGGACAGACCAACCCGGTGTCACCGAAGACCCCAGAGCCACATTGGCCCACGTCACTGATGTCTACAGAGATGCCACCACCATGGCGAGACCTGTCACTGTGTCCCAAGAAGGGGACAATGTCATGGTGGGCACCCATGATGACGTCGCCATGGAGGGGATGAACCAACTTGGTGTCACCGAAGACCCCAGGGACACTTTGGGCCACGTCACTGAGGTCTACAGAGATGCCACCACCATGGTGGGTCCTGTCACCGTGTCCCAAGGAGGTGACAACATCATGGTGGGCACCCAGGGGGATGTCACCATGGAGAGGACGGACCAACCTGGTGTCACCGAAGACCCCGGAGCCACATTGGGCGATGTCACCATGGTCTACAGAGGGGACACGACCACGGTGGAACCCGTCACTGCGACCCAAGGAGGTGACGAAGCTGTGGTGGCCCACGGTGGGGATGTCCTGGTGGAGGGCACAGAAGGACCCCGTGTCACCAACTGCTCCGGGGACGTCACCGAGGTCTACAGAGGGGACACGACCACGGTGGGACCCATCACCGCGTCCCAGGGATGTGACACGTCTGCGGTGGCCCATGGTGGGGACGTCCTGGTGGAGGGGACAGAAGGACCCGGTGTCACCGAAGAGCCCGGGGTCACTTTGGGCCACGTCACCGAGGTCTACAGAGATGCCACCACCATGGTAGGTCGTGTCACCGTGTCCCAAGAAGGGGACAACGTCATGGTGGCCACCCATGGGGACGTACTCATGGGGGGGACAGACCAACCCGGTGTCACCGAAGACCCCAGAGCCACATTGGCCCACGTCACTGATGTCTACAGAGATGCCACCACCATGGCGAGACCTGTCACTGTGTCCCAAGAAGGGGACAATGTCATGGTGGGCACCCATGATGACGTCGCCATGGAGGGGATGAACCAACTTGGTGTCACCGAAGACCCCAGGGACACTTTGGGCCACGTCACTGAGGTCTACAGAGATGCCACCACCATGGTAGGACGTGTCACCGTGTCCCAAGAAGGGGACAACGTCATGGTGGGCACCCACGGGGACGTCGCCATGGAGGGGACGAACCAACCCGGTGTCACCGAAGACCCCGGAGCCACGTTGGGCGAT
This sequence comes from Haliaeetus albicilla, assembly GCF_947461875.1. Lineage (NCBI taxonomy): Eukaryota > Metazoa > Chordata > Aves > Accipitriformes > Accipitridae > Haliaeetus > Haliaeetus albicilla. The sequence continues at coordinate 21,050 of NW_027212514.1, forward strand.
GTCACCATGGTCTACAGAGGGGACACGACCACGGTGGGACCCATCACCGCGTCCCAGGGATGTGACACGTCTGCGGTGGCCCATGGTGGGGACGTCCTGGTGGAGGGGACAGAGGGACCCGGCATCACCGAAGAGCCCGGGGACACTTTGGGCCACGTCACCGAGGTCTACAGAGATGCCACCACCATGGCGAGACCTGTCACCGTGTCCCAAGGAGGTGACAACGTCATGGTGGGCACCCATGGGGACGTCGCCATGGAGGGGACGAACCAACCTGGTGTCACCGAAGACCCCAGGGACACGTTGGGCGATGTCACCATGGTCTACAGAGGGGACACGACCACGGTGGGACCCATCACCGCGTCCCAGGGATGTGACACGTCTGCGGTGGCCCATGGTGGGGACGTCCTCGTGGAGGGGACAGACCAACCCGGTGTCACCGAAGACCCCAGAGCCACGTTTGGCCACGTCGCTGATGTCTACAGAGATGCCACCACCATGGTAGGACGTGTCACCATGTCCCAAGAAGGGGACAACATCATGGTGGGCACCCATGGGGACGTCGCCATGGAGGGGACGAACCAACCCGGTGTCACCGAAGACCCCGGAGCCACGTTGGGTGATGTCACCGAGGTCTACAGAGGGGACACGACCACGGTGGGACCCATCACCGCGTCCCAAGGAGGTGATGACGTCATGGTGGCCACCCAGAGTGACATCACCATGGAGGGGACGAACCAGCTTGGTGTCACCGAAGACCCCGGGGACACTTTGGGCCACGTCACCGAGGTCTACAGAGATGCCACCACCGTGGCAGGACGTGTCACCGTGTCCCAAGGAGGTGATGACATCATGGTGGCCACCCGTGATGACGTCGCCATGGAGGGGACGGCCCAACCCGGCGTCACCGACGCCCCCGGGGACGCTTTGTTCCCCGTCACCGAAGCCCCCGGAGATGCCACCACCCCGGCGGGACCCGTCCCCGCCTCCCAAGGACGTGATGACATCACAGCGCCCACCCCCCGCCCGGGTCACGACCCCGCCGCCCCGCCCCGCCCCCACCCCCCCAACCGCTGCCCGCCCCCTCCCCCGCCCGCCGCCGCCTTCCCCGTGACGGCGGCTCCAGGGGGACCCCAAGGGTTTTCGGGGGCCTCCCCCTCCCCCCTCGCGCCCCTCCCCCTTCTCCTCCTCCTCCTGCCCCTCCCCCTCCTCTTCCCCTGACCACCCCTCCCCCCACCCCCACCCCCTATTTATTACGGCCTCCCATTGGCTCACGCCCACCCTCCCCCCCCCAAAACCCCTCTCCCGAGACCCCTCCCTCCAAAAAACTCCTCCCCTACCGCCCCTCCCCCACCAAGACCCCTCCCCCAATCCTGCCCCTCCCCCCCCCCAACACGGGTCACGGCCTCGCCGTAATAAAACCCAACGTGATTCGCCGCCTCCGCGCGTGGTCTTGATTAATTTTTTTGGGGGGGTGGGGCCTGCGACCCCTCCCCCACCCCCCCCCAAAATTTCGAGGGGGGCGTGGCCCCCCCCCAGGGCATCCAGCGACACCCCTCCCCCACCCCCCCGCCCCTCCCCCACCCCCCACCTCTCTTTCCTCATTTCCTTCCTCAAAAAAAGAATCCAGGGACGGGGGGGGGGGCGGGGGGGGAGGGGTGGGAGGGGGAGGGGCGTCCGGCTAAGCCCCTCCCCCTCCCCCGTTATAAGGCCCGGCCCGGCCGCGGTCGCGGGTTCGAATCCCGCCATGGGCCTGGGGTGGGGGTGGGCGCTGCTGGCGGCGCTGCTGGTGCCAGGTACCCCTCCCCCCACCCCTCCCCCACCCCCCCACCCCTCCCCCACCCCCATGCCCTCCCCCCCACCCCTCTGAACTCCTGGGTCGCCTTTTTTTTTGGGGGGGGGGGGAGGGGCGGTGGGTGTTTGGGACCCTTTTGGGGTGGGGGAGGGGCGGGGGGTGCTGGGATCCATTTTTTGGGGGGGGGTGGGGTCCATTCTGGGGGGGGGAGGGGGGAACTCGATGGGGGGGGAGGGGTGGGGTGGGGGTGGCTCCTGCCCCACACTTGTGGGTCTGTCCGGTTCCTTTTTTTGGGGGGGGGGGGGGGAGGGGTGGCCGGATGCTTCGGTCCGTGCTGGGGGGGGGGGAGGGGCTGGGTGAGGGCAGGATGTGGGGGGCTGAGTCATGGGGGGGAGGGGAGGGGGAGGGGGAGGGGGGGCTTCCTTCCCATGAGTCAGTGTGGGATGTGGGGGGCAGTTCTGGGGGGGGGGCAGGTCTATGGGGAGATGTGGGGCACAAACACCCGGGTCCCATCTATGGGGAGATGTGGGGCTGGGACACGGGGGTCTCATCTATGGGGAGATGTGGGGCAGACGGGGGGGCTGGATGCCGGGACCCCTTTCTATGGGGAGATGTGGGGCAGGAGCTGTGGGTCCCGTCTGTGGGGAGATGTGGGGCTGGGACATGGGGGTCTGTTCTATGGGGAGATGTGGGGCAGAATGTCATGGTCCCGTCTGTGGGGAGATGTGGGTCCTTTCTGTGGGGAGATGTGGGGCACAAACATCTGGGTCCCATCTATGGGGAGATGTGGGGCTGGAGATGGGGGTCCCATCTATGGGGAGATGTGGGGCAGGAGCTGTGGGTCGCGTCGATGGGGAGATGTGGGGCTGGACGTGTGGGTCTGTTCCATGGGGAGATGTGGGGCAGAATGTCATGGTCCCATCTATGGGGAGATGTGGGGCAGGGACTCCTTTGTCCTTTCTATAGGGAGATGTGGGGCACAAACATCTGGGTCCCATCTATGGGGAGATGTGGGGCAGGAGCTGGGGGTTGCGTCAATGGGGAGATGTGGGGCAGGGACACCAGGTTGCCATCTATGGGGAGATGTGGGGCACAAACATCTGGGTCCCATCTATGGGGAGATGTGGGGCAGGAGCTGTGGGTCGCGTCGATGGGGAGATGTGGGGCTGGACGTGTGGGTCTGGTCTATGGGGAGATGTGGGGCAGAAACACCAGGTTGCCATCTATGGGGAGATGTGGGGCAGGAGCTGGGGGTCTGTTCTATGGGGAGATGTGGGGCTGGGACACCAGGATCCCGTCTATGGGGAGATGTGGGGCTGGGACATGGGGGTCCCTCCTATGGGGAGATGTGGGGCAGGATCTGGGGGTGGCATCTATGGGGCGGCATGGGTGTGGCGCCCGGGGCCCCTCCCCCATTCGCCCCCCCCCCCCTCTTTCCCCGCCCAGCCCCCGCCCTGCGCTGCGGCGACGTCCCCTGCCCCTCCCCCCTGGACGCGTGTCGCCGGACGACCCTGACGACCCTGACGGGTGAGACCCTGCGAGGGGGGAGGGGTCAGAGGGCAGAGGTCACGGGCGGAGGCCGGCCTCTGACCTCTGACCTCTCCCCGCCCAGGGGGGCGGGTCCTGCGGCGGGAGGAGGGGGGCTGCGACGTGGCCGGACCCCCCGACGTCGTCGTCACCTTCCGCTCCCACGGGGAGGTGGTGACGCTGCGGGAGGAGCGCTGCCGGGGGGGAGGGGACGGCGACTGCCCCGCCCCCGCGGCCCCGCCCCGCTCACGTGAGTGGCCACACCCCGACCCCCCCCACCCCCAGACCCCACCCCCCCACCCGCCTCCCATCACTTATTGGTATGATTTGGGGGGGGGGGGGAACCCCCCACAAACCCCACAACCTCATGCTGGGTGGGCTGGGTGGGGCTGGGTGGGGCCCTGCTGACCCCACCCCCCCACCCCACCCAGCCCCTCCCCCCACCCCCCTCCCATTTTTAATCATTATTATATTTCGGGGGGAAATCCCACAAACCCCACAACCTTCCCCCCTCTTTGGATAGGGATGGGTGGGGCTGGGTGTGGCCCCGCTGACCCCGCCCTCCCAGCCCAACCCAGCCCCTCCCCCCACCCACCTCCCATCACTTATTACTATTATTTGGGGGGGGGGAACCCCCCCCACAAACCTCACAACCTCTTTGGGTGGGGGTGGGTGTGGCTGGGTGTGGCCCCCCTGCCCCCGCCCCCTGCCCCACCCAACCCCTCCCCCCACCCCCCTCCCATTTCTTCTTCTTATTACTTTTGGGGGGGGGAACCCCCCACGAACCCCACAACCCCTTTGGGTGGGGGTGTGGGTGGGTGGGGCTGGGCGTGGCCCCGCTGACCCCGCCCCCCGCGCCCCACCCAGCCCCCGCAGGGCGCCCCCTGCTGTGCCCGACCTGCGACGCGGCCGACGGCTCCTGCCACGCCCCGCTGCCGGCCCTGCCCTGCCCCCGCCCCACCGATTACTGCCTTGACGTCATCACCCGCGGCCCCGGGGAAGGTGGGGGAGGGGCCGAGGGGGGAAGCCACTCCCTAAAAAAAAAAAAAATTAATATTTTATTTATTTTTTAATTTAAAAAAAAAAGGGGGGTGGGGGAGGGGTGGAATGGCTGGAATCCCTTTTTTTTGGGGGGGTGGGGGGAGGGGAAGGGGTGGGGGGAGGGGTGGGGGGAGGGGCAGACCCCTCTGTCCCCTTTTATTTTAATTTGGGGGGGGGGAGGGGTTTCCCGGCCCCCCGGGGGTGCCCTGGTGGGGGGAAGGGCTGATGGGGGGAGGGGTAGGGGGAGGGGTGGGGGAGGGGCCAAAGGGGGTGGGGGGAGGGGCACTCCCAACGCAGACCCCCTGGTCCCTTATTTGGGGGGGGGAGGGGTTTTTGCAGACCCCTGATGGGGGAGGGGCGGGGCCTGACCCGGAAGTCCTTCCCCTCCCCCCCTTTTCCGCAGTGGGGGAGGGGCGGATCCGTGGGTGTGGCCGCGCCGGCGCGTGCCGGGGATTGGTGGCGCTGGAGAGTGGGCGGGGCCGGCAGGTGGCGCTGCGGTGCTGCCAGAGCGACCAGTGCGAGCCCGGTGAGGGGGAACTGGGATATACTGGGAGGGACTGGGAGGGGTTTAGGGGGCACTGGGAGGGACTGGGAGGGACTGGGAGGGGCTTAGGGGGGACTGGGAGGGACTGGGAGGGACTGGGAGGGGACTGGGAAGGGCTTAGGGGGGACTGGGAGGGACTGGGATATACTGGGAGGGACTGGGAGGGGTTTAGGGGGCACTGGGAGGGACTGGGATAGACTGGGAGGGGATTGGGGTTACTGGGATAGACTGGGATCCACTGGGAGGGAGCTGGGAGACACAGGGAGGGACTGGCTGATACTGGGATAGACTGGGATAGACTGGGAGGGGGCACCGCTTGGTGCTGGGCGGGGACCCGCCCCCCCAGTAAGGGTCCCCGGCCCATACTGGTGCGTACTGGTGCAGAGGAGGAGCCGCCCCCCTCGGGGCTGCGCTGCTGGGCCTGCGAGGGGCCCGAGCCCCACTGCGACCCCCAAGTGCTGCCCTGCGGGGGGGGCCGGACCCACTGCGCCCTCGCCAGGACCTACGGTGGGGCTGGGGGGGGGGCTGGGGGGGAACATCTATGGGGCTGGGGGATCTATGGGGCTGGGGGGGTCCTGGGGGGGGAACATCTATGGGGCTGGGGGGGAAATGTGGGGCTGGGGGGATCTATGGGGCTGGGGGGGAAATGTGGGGCTGGGGGGATCTATGGGGCTGGGGGATCTATGGGGCTGGGGGGGGCTATGGGGCTGGGGGAACATCTATGGGGCTGGGGGATCTATGGGGCTGGGGGGGTCCTGGGGGGGGAACATCTATGGGGCTGGGGGGGGGCTGGGGGGGAACATCTATGGGGCTGGGGGGGAAATGTGGGGCTGGGGGGATCTATGGGGCTGGGGGATCTATGGGGCTGGGGGGGTCCTGGGGGGGGAACATCTATGGGGCTGGGGGGGAAATGTGGGGCTGGGGGGATCTATGGGGCTGGGGGATCTATGGGGCTGGGGGGGTCCTGGGGGGGGAACATCTATGGGGCTGGGGGGGAAATGTGGGGCTGGGGGGATCTATGGGGCTGGGGGATCTATGGGGCTGGGGGGGTCCTGGGGGGGGAACATCTATGGGGCTGGGGGGGGGCTGGGGGGGAACATCTATGGGGCTGGGGGGGAAATGTGGGGCTGGGGGGATCTATGGGGCTGGGGGATCTATGGGGCTGGGGGGGTCCTGGGGGGGGAACATCTATGGGGCTGGGGGGGAAATGTGGGGCTGGGGGGATCTATGGGGCTGGGGGATCTATGGGGCTGGGGGGGTCCTGGGGGGGGAACATCTATGGGGCTGGGGGGGAAATGTGGGGCTGGGGGGATCTATGGGGCTGGGGGATCTATGGGGCTGGGGGGGTCCTGGGGGGGGAACATCTATGGGGCTGGGGGGGAAATGTGGGGCTGGGGGGATCTATGGGGCTGGGGGATCTATGGGGCTGGGGGGGTCCTGGGGGGGGAACATCTATGGGGCTGGGGGGGAAATGTGGGGCTGGGGGGATCTATGGGGCTGGGGGGGAAATGTGGGGCTGGGGGGATCTATGGGGCTGGGGGATCTATGGGGCTGGGGGGGCTGGGGGGCTGGGGGGCTGGGGGGAACATCTATGGGGCTGGGGGATCTATGGGGCTGGGGGGAACATCTATGGGGCTGGGGGGATCTATGGGGCTGGGGGGGTCTATGGGGCTGGGGGGGTCTGTGGGGCAACATCTATGGGGCTGGGGGATCTATGGGGCTGGGGGAACATCTATGGGGCTGGGGAATCTATGGGGTTGGGGGTGTCTCTATGGAGCTGAGGGGGTCCCTATGGGGCTGGGGGGGTCTCTATGGGTCTGGGGGGTCCCTATGGGGCTGAGGGGGTTCCTATGGGTCTGGGGGTGTCTCTATGGGTCTGGGGGTGTCTCTATGGGTCTGGGGTGTCCCTATGGGGCTGGGGGGTCTCTATGGGGCTGAGGGGTCTCTATGGGGCTGAGGGATCTCTATGGGATTCTATGGGGCTGGGGGGTCTCTATGGGTCTGGGGGGTCCCTATGGGGCTGGGGGGTCTCTATGGGTCTGGGGGGTCCCTATGGGTCTGGGGGGTCTCTATGGGGCTGGGGGGTCCCTATGGGGCTGAGGGGGTCCCTATGGGTCTGGGGGGTCCCTATGGGTCTGGGGGTGTCCCTATGGGGCTGGGGGTCCCTATGGGTCTGGGGGTGTCTCTATGGGTCTGGGGGGTCCCTATGGGGCTGGGGGGTCCCTATGGGTCTGGGGGTGTCCCTATGGGGCTGGGGGTGTCCCTATGGGGCTGGGGTGTCCCTATGGGGCTGGGGGGTCCCTATGGGGCTGGGGGGTCTCTATGGGGCTGGGGGATCTCTATGGGTCTCTATGGGTCTGGGGGGTCTCTATGGGTCTGGGGTGTCCCTATGGGTCTGGGGGTGTCTCTATGGGTCTGGGGGGTCCCTATGGGGCTGGGGGGTCCCTATGGGTCTGGGGGTGTCCCTATGGGGCTGGGGGGTCTCTATGGGTCTGGGGGGTCCCTATGGGGCTGAGGGGGTCTCTATGGGGCTGGGGGTGTCCCTATGGGTCTGGGGGTGTCCCTATGGGTCTGGGGGATCTCTATGGGTCTCTATGGGGCTGGGGTGTCCCTATGGGTCTGGGGGTGTCCCTATGGGGCTGGGGGGTCCCTATGGGTCTGGGGGTGTCTCTATGGGGCTGGGGGGTCCCTATGGGGCTGGGGGATCTCTATGGGTCTCTATGGGGCTGGGGGGTCCCTATGGGGCTGAGGGGGTCTCTATGGGGCTGGGGGTGTCCCTATGGGTCTGGGGGTGTCCCTATGGGTCTGGGGGGTCTCTATGGGGCTGAGGGGGTCTCTATGGGGCTGGGGGTGTCCCTATGGGGCTGAGGGGGTCCCTATGGGTCTGGGGGATCTCTATGGGTCTCTATGGGGCTGGGGGGTCCCTATGGGGCTGGGGGGATCTATGGGGCTGGGGGGGTCTATGGGGCTGGGGGGGTCTGTGGGGCTGGGGGGCTGGGGGGAACATCTATGGGGCTGGGGGATCTATGGGTCTGGGGGGTCCCTATGGGGCTGGGGTGTCCCTATGGGTCTGGGGGTGTCCCTATGGGGCTGGGGGGTCCCTATGGGGCTGGGGGGTCTCTATGGGGCTGGGGGTCCCTCTGGGTCCCTGACCCCCCGTCCCCCCCCAGGCCCCTCGGGGGAGCCCTGGCTGGTTCGGGGCTGCGCCACCCAAGCCTGGTGCGAGACCCCCCTGGGGGTCGGGGGGCTGCGGGGGGGGGCCCTGCCCCACTGCTGCCGTGGGTCGCTCTGCAACCGCCTGCCCGGGGACCCCCCCCCCTCCCTCCGCCGCCCCCCCCGGGGCCTCCGGCGCCTTCGGCCTCCTCCTCCTCCTCCTCGCTGCCCCACACGTCATCTAAGTGTGGGGCAATTCTGTGGGGCCTGGACCCCCCCTCCCCAAAAAAACCCGACCCACCCTGAGTGTGTGGGGTGCGGACACCCCCCCCCCCCTTATTTATAAGTAATTAATTAAAGGATTTTAATTGATTGCACTGCTGCCTCTGGGGGGAGGGGAGCCCCCACCCCCTGGTTCCCCCCCAACCCCCAAACTGGGGGGTCTGCGCCCCACCCTGCCCCACCCCCCCCAGGTGTTTGGGCCCCTCCTATGTGGGGCAGGGTGGGGCAGGGTGGGGCACCCCCTCCCCCCCCCGTCTATGGGGTGTGACTCACTTTGGGGGGGCGGGAGGGTGACTCAATCGTTTTTGGGCTGGGCTGTGGGAACGGCTGTGGGGCAGGGCTGTGGGGCAAGGTTATGGGGCAGAGCTATGGGGCAGAGCTATAGGGCAAGGTTATGGGGCAAAGCTGTGGGGCAGAGCTATGGGGCTGCACTATAGGGCAGGGCTATGGGGCAGGGCTATAGGACAGGGCTATAGGGCAAGGTTATGGGGCAGAGCTATGGGGCAGGGCTATAGGGCAAGGTTATGGGGCAGAGCTATGGGGCAGAGCTATAGGCAAGGTTATGGGGCAAGGTTATGGGGCAGAGCTATGGGGCAGGGCTATAGGCAAGGTTATGGGGCAAGGTTATGGGGCAGAGCTATGGGGCAGGGCTATAGGGCTGCACTATAGGGCAAGGCTATGGGGCAGCGCTATAGGGCAGAGCTATAGGGCAAGGTTATGGGGCAGAGCTATAGGCAAGGTTATGGGGCAAAGCTGTGGGGCAGAGCTATGGGGCTGCACTATAGGGCAGGGCTATGGGGCAGGGCTATAGGACAGGGCTATAGGGCAAGGTTATGGGGCAGAGCTATGGGGCAGAGCTATAGGCAAGGTTATGGGGCAAGGTTATGGGGCAGAGCTGTGGGGCTGCACTATAGGACAGGGCTATGGGGCAAGGCTATGGGGCAGGGCTATAGGGCAGAGCTGTAGGGCAAGGTTATGGGGCAGAGCTATAGGGCAGAGCTATAGGCAAGGTTATGGGGCAAGGTTATGGGGCAGAGCTGTGGGGCTGCACTATAGGGCAAGGCTATAAGGCAGGGCTATAGGGGCTGTGCTATAGGGCAGGGCTATGGGGCAGGATTAGGAGAGTTACCGCTATGGGGCTGGTCTCTGGGGCTGCACTATGGGTCAGATCTATGGGGCGGAGATCCCGCCGGCTGGCCATGGGGCCCGCGCCGTGGGGCAGGGAGGCCGTGGGTCGGGCCGTGGGGTGCTGTGGGCCGGGCTATGGGGTGGGGAGCCCCGGGGGCCCCCCCACCCTCGCCCCACCCTTTCTCCGCTCCCATAAATCGGGGCGGCTGCGCCCCATAGCACGGGCAAGGCCGAGATGTGGGGCCGGGATATGGGGGGGGGGCCCCGGCTGCTGCCGCTGCTGCTGCTGCTGCCAGGTATGGGGCAGGGACGGACTTGGGGGGCAGAGGTGGGGGGGACTTGGGGGGCAGGGGTGGGGGGGCAGGGATTTGGGGGGGGGGCAGGAGCCGTGGGGCTGGGGCTGTTGGGGTCCACGGGGGGGGGGGGGGCATGTTGGGGGGCTGCTGTGGGGCAGGGAGCTGGGGGGGGTGTTGGGGAGCTGTGGGGCAGGAGCTGTGGGGCAGGGGGGTGTCAGGGGTCAGGGCTATGGGGCTGGGATGCTATGGGGCAGGGACAGAGGGTGTCAGGGGAGATGTGGGGCAGAGGGGTGTCAGGGGAGCTGTGGGGCAGGAGCTATGGGGCAGGGGGGTTGTCAGGGGAATCCATGGGGCAGGAGCTGTGGGGCAGGGGGGTGTCAGGGCTCAGGACTATGGGGCTGGGACGCTATGGGGCAGGGACAGAGGGGTGTCAGGGGAGCTGTGGGGCAGGAGCTGTGGGGCAGGAGCTGTGGGGCAGGGGTGGTGTCAGGGGAATCCATGGGGCAGGAGCTGTGGGGCAGGGGGGGTGTCAGGAGTTCAGGTCTATGGGGCAGGGCTGCTATGGGGCAGGGGGTGTCAGGGGAGCCGTGGGGCAGGAGTTATATGGGGCAGAGGGGTTGTCAGGGCTATGGGGCTGGTCTGCTATGGGGCAGGGGGGTGTTGGGGGTCAGGGCTATGGGGCTGGGCCGCTATGGGGCAGGGACAGAGGGTGTCAGGGGAGATGTGGGGCGGGAGATGTGGGGCAGGAGCTGTGGGGCAGGGGGGTGTCAGGAGTTCAGGTCTATGGGGCAGGGCTGCTATGGGGCAGGGGGTGTCAGGGGAGCCGTGGGGCGGGGGGGGGTGTCAGGGCACGCCGTGGGTCGCGCCGTGGGTCGGGCCGGGACAGGCCGAGACAGGTCGAGCGTCCGTGGGGACGCGTCCCCGCGGGCAGGGTGGGGCCCCCGTCACCCCCCCACCTCGTACCCACATACACGGTGTGGGGCGGGTGACGTGTGGGGCAGGCGCCGTGGGGCTGGAGTGCCTGAGCTGTGGGGCGGAGGACGGGACCTGCCGTGGGGCCACCAACGTCACCTGCCCCCCCGAGAGCGACGTCTGCGCCGAGGCCTTGGCGGCCGTGACGTGGAGTGAGTGGGGAGGTGTGGGGCAGGAGGCGGGGGGGCGTTTCTGTGGGGAGATGTGGGGCGCAAACACCCAGGTCTTTTCTGTGGGGAGATGTGGGGCTGGGACACTCAGGTCCCTTCTATAGGGAGATGTGGGGCACAAACACCTGCGTCCTTTCTGTGGGGAGATGTGGGGCTGGATGTCATGTGGGGCTGGATGTCATGGTCCCTTCTATGGGGAGATGTGGGGCTGGGACACCCGGGTCCTGTCTATGGGGAGATGTGGGGCTGGGACATGTGGGGCTCTTCTATGGGGAGATGTGGGGCACAAACACCCACATCCTTCCTATGGGGAGATGTGGGGCTGGACATGGGGGTCTGTTCTATGGGGAGATGTGGGGCTGGGACACTTTTGTCCTTTCTATGGGGAGATGTGGGGCAGGACATGGGGGTCCTGTCTATGGGGAGATGTGGGGCTGGGACATGTGGGTCTCTTCTATGGGGAGATGTGGGGCACAAACACATCCTTCCTATGGGGAGATGTGGGGCTGGACATGTGGGTCTGTTCTATGGGGAGATGTGGGGCAGGGACTCCTTTGTCCTTTCTATAGGGAGATGTGGGGCACAAACACCCAGGTCCCTTCTATGGGGAGATGTGGGGCAGGACATGGGGGTCCTGTCTATGGGGAGATGTGGGGCTGGATGTCATGGTCCCTTCTATGGGGAGATGTGGGGCACAAACACCCACATCCTTCCTATGGGGAGATGTGGGGCAGGACATGGGGGTCTCTTCTATGGGGAGATGTGGGGCACAAACATCTGGGTCCCATCTATGGGGCACTGTGGGGCAGGAGTTGTGGGTCCCATCTATGGGGAGATGTGGGGCTGGGAGATTGGGGTCTGTTCTATGGGGAGATGTGGGGCTGGGACATGGGGGTCTCTTCTGTGGGGAGATGTGGGGCAGGACCCCGGGGTCGTGTCCCCCCCCCAATTCCTGTGTCCCCCCTTTTCCCAGGTCACGGGCGGTTCTCGCTGGGCGGGCGGGGCTGCGGGCGGGGCCAGGCGGGAGCCAACGCCCGGGCCTTGGAGCTCTTCGGCCTCGTCGTCTTCGTCAGGAGGCACCAGTGCCGGGAGGGGGGGGGCTGCAACCGGGACTTCCCACTGGGGCTGGAGGGAGCCCTGCCCCTGCCCGGTACTGGGATGGACTGGGAAGGGACTGGGATAGCCTGGGAGGGAGTTGGGAGGGACTGGGGGGGACTGGGAGGCACTGGGAGGCGACTGGGATAGGCTGGAAGGGACTGGGGGGAATTGGGAGGCACTGGGGGAGGACTGGGAGGCACTGGGAGGGGACTGGGGGGGACTGGGATAGACTGGGAGGGAATTGGGAGGGACTGGGGGGGACTGGGATAGACTGGGGGGAATTGGGAGGCACTGGGGGGGGACTGGGAGGCACTGGAAGGGGACTGGGGGGTGACTGGGATAGACTGGGAGGGAATTGGGAGGGACTGGGGGGACTGGGAGGTGACTGGGATAGACAGGGAGGGACTGGGATATACTGGGAGGTGACTGGGGGGAATTGGGAGGCACTGGGGGGGACTGGGAGGCAACTGGGATAGACTGGTAGGGACTGGGATACACTGGGAGAGACTGGGGGGGGACTGGGAGGCAACTGGGATACACTGGGAGAGACTGGGGGGGGACTGGGAGGCAACTGGGATAGGCTGGGAGGGAATTGGGAGGGACTGGGGGGAATTGGTAAGCACTGGGGGGGACTGGGAGGTGACTGGGAGGGGACTGGGGGGGGACTGGGATAGACTGGGAGGGACTGGGAGGGGACTGGGGGGCACTGGGATAGACTGGGCCATACTGGGAGGGACTGGGAGGGTGCTGGGATATACTGGAGGGGACTGGGAGGGGTCCGAGGGCTCTTGGGGGGTGTACTGGGGGCTACTGGGAGGCGCTGGGAGGGGGGTTGGGATATACTGGGAGGGACTGGGAGTTTACTGGGTGGCACTGGGGGCCATAAGGGGCAGCAGGGGGGCGGGGCATCCCTGACCCCGCCCCCTCCGCGGTTGCCAGGCAACGAGAGCGGGCGGGTGCCCAATGGGGTGCTGTGTTACGGTTGCCCCGACGACGGGCCCTGCCCCCCCACCAGCGTCGTCCAATGCTACGACGACCTGCGGGGCTGTTTCCATGGCAACGTCACCCTGAGCCTGGGTGAGCACTGGGAGGCACTGGGAGGGACTGGGAGGGACTGGGAGGGGACTGGGATAGACTGGGAGGGAATTGGAGGGGACTGGGATAGACTGGGAGGGACTGGGACGGGACTGGGATAGACTGGGAGGGAATTGGGGTAGACTGGGAGGGACTGGGAGGGACTGGGAGGGGACTGGGGGGGACTGGGATAGACTGGGAGGGAATTGGAGGGGACTGGGATAGACTGGGAGGGACTGGGATGGGACTGGGGGGGAATTGGAGGGGACTGGGATAGACTGGGAAGGACTGGGAGGAGACTGGGGGAGACTGGGATAGACTGGGAGGGAATTGGGGGAGACTGGGAGGGACTGGGAGGGGACTGGGGGGCACTGGGAGAGACTGGGAAGGAATTGGGGGGGACTGGGATAGACTGGGAGGGACTGGGAGGGGATTGGGAGGGACTGGGATATACTGGGAGGGGATTGGGGGGGAGTGGAGGGGATTGGGAGGGGACTGGGATAGACTGGGAGGGACTGGGAGGAGACTGGGGGGGGCTGGGATAGACTGGGAGGGACTGGGACGGGACTGGGATAGACTGGGAGGGAATTGGGGGGGACTGGGATAGACTGGGAGGGGACTGGGGCGCACTGGGCTATACTGGGAGGGCGGGGACGGGCGGGGCACGGCCGCCCTATGGGGCTCCTATAGGGCGCGGGTGCAGGTCCAAGCGCCCTACTGGGCGCGGCTCGTTGCCACGGCGACCCTACCGAGGCCCTGGAGGTGGTGGGCGGGGTGGGCGGGGCATAGGGGGGAGCGGCGGTGACCAGCCCCGCCCCTCCCCTGTAGGCGGGGCCACCCTATGGCGGGAAGTTCGGGGCTGCGTGCGGGACCGGAGCTGCACCCAGGAATCCCGGGGGGACGACGCCGTGGGGCTGAGGGGCTCCTGCTGCGCCGGCAACCTCTGCAACCGCCACCTGGCCAATAAGACCTTCTTCGCCCCCGATTTGCCCCGCCTCGAGCTCCTCCCCCACGGCCACGCCCCCACCGCCACGCCCAACGCCACCAAGATGGCCGCCGGCGCCACTAAGATGCCCGCCGGCGTCACCGAGATGGCCGCCAGAGCCACCGAGATGGCCGCCGGCGTCACCGAGATGGCTGCCGGCGCCACTAAGATGGCCGCCGGCGTCACGAAGATGGCCGCCGGCGCCGCCGGGACGCCCGCCGGCGCCGCCAAAGCCAACCGGAGGGTCAACGTCAACGTCAATGCGGTCAACGCCACGGCCAAGATGGCTGCCACTGCCCCTAAGATGGCCGCCACGCAGCCCAACGGGGTCGCCGGGGTCAACGGGGTCAACGCTGACATCACCAAGGTCAACGCTGACATCACCGGGGTCAACGCCGGCGTCACCGTCGGCGTTGACTTGGCCAACGTTGAGTTGGCCAAGGCCAACGGGGCGGCCGTTGACCCCGCCGTGGCCGCCGGCGACAAGATGGCCGCCGGCGACAAGATGGCCGCCGGCCGAGCGGCCCCGGGGGCGGGGCAGCCCCGCCAGCGCAATGACGGCGTCAAGGGGCGGGGCCACCCCCTTGGGGGGCCGGGTTGGCTCCTCCCCTTCCTGCTCTTGCCCCTCCTCTAAGGGGCGGGGACACCCCAACAGACCCCACGTGTGCAATAATTGCCCCGCCCCCCCCGGCAGGGCCAATGGGGGGGGGAACCCCCAAAGTGCCCCTCCCCCGCTATGGGGCGCCCCCCAACTTGGGGGGCAGGAGGGACAATAAACGGCTGCGGTGGAACAAGGTGGGGTTTTTTTGGGGGTGTGGTCGGCCACGCCCGGACACTTGGGGCTCCCCTGGATGATGTGGGGGTGGGGCTGGGAGATGGGTGTGGCCCCACCCCGCCCCACCCCCCAAAAAATCACCGGAAACGGGTTTCTTGTCCAAAAACAACCTGTAATAAATACACACAGGCCCCTCCCCCCCCCAAAATTGGGGGACCCCAAAATCCCGGGGGGGGTGGGGGGGTTCCCAGTTGGGTTTGGGGGGTTCCCAGTTGGGTTTTGGGGATTCCCAGTTGGGTTTTGGGGCTCCCAGTTGAGCTTTGGGGATTCCCAGTTGAGTTTTGAGGCTCCCAGTTGGGTTTTGGGGGATTCCCAGTTGAGTTTTGGGGGTTCCCAGTTGAGCTTTGGGGATTCCCAGTTAGGTTTTGGGGATTCCCAGTTGAGATTTGGGGGTTCCCAGTTGGGTTTTGGGGGTTCCCAGTTGGGTTTTGCGACTCCCAGTGGGGGTTTTGAGACTCCCAGTTGGGTTTCTGGGGCTCCCAGTTGGGTTTTGGGGGCTCCCAGTTGGGTTTTGGGGGTTCCCAGTTGGGTTTTGGGGGTTCCCAGTTGGGTTTGTGGGGTTCCCAGTTGAGTTTTGGTGGTTCCCAGTTGGGTTTTGGGGGTTCCCAGTTGAGTTTTGGGGGTTCCCAGTTGAGTTTTGGGGGGTTCCCAGTTGAGTTTTGGGGATTCCCAGTTGAGTTTTGGTGGTTCCCAGTTGGGTTTTGGGGATTCCCAGTTGAGTTTTGGGGGTTCCCAGTTGGGTTTCTGGGGTCCCCAGTGGGGTTTTGGGGCTCCCAGTTGAGTTTTGGGGCTCCCAGTTGAGTTTTGTGGCTCCCAGTTGGGTTTTGGGGTGTTCCCAGTTGGGTTTTGCGACTCCCAGTGGGGGTTTTGAGACTCCCAGTTGGGTTTCTGGGGCTCCCAGTTGAGTTTTGGGGGCTCCCAGTTGGGTTTTGGGGGATTCCCAGTTGGGTTTTGGGGTGTTCCCAGTTGGGTTTTGCGACTCCCAGTGGGGGTTTTGAGACTCCCAGTTGGGTTTCTGGGGCTCCCAGTTGAGTTTTGGGGGTTCCCAGTTGGGTTTTGGGGGTTCCCAGTTGGGTTTTGGGGGTTCCCAGTTGACTTTTGGTGGTTCCCAGTTGGATTTTGGGGCTCCCAGTTGAGTTTTGGGGCTCCCAGTTGAGTTTTGTGGCTCCCAGTTGGGTTTTGGGGTGTTCCCAGTTGGGTTTTGAGACTCCCAGTTGGGTTTCTGGGGCTCCCAGTTGAGTTTTGGGGGCTCCCAGTTGGGTTTTGGGTCTCCCAGTTGGGTTTCTGGAGCTCCCCAGTTGGCTTTTAGGCTTCCCAGTTGGGTGCTGGTTTTCTCTCTCACACCCTTGAGCCATTTCGAGACAATTTAGTAGCCGGGGGTCGGAATTCGGTTGCCCTGGGCGCAATTTGGTTGCCCTGGGCGGGTTTTGGTGGCCTTGGGCGGGGTTCGGTGGCCTTGGGCGGGGTTCGGTGGCCTTGGGCGGGGCTTCTGGGGTCCCCCAGGGTTTTTGGGGGGGGTCCGGGGTGGTGGGCGGGGTTTGGGGGGTCAGGGCGGGGCGTCGCCCCCGGTGACGGTGAGGACGGCGTCCATCCAGATGCGCAGCGCCTCGGCGCTGGGGGCCACCAGGCAGAAGAGGCGGTCGTAGGTCTTCACGCAGAAGGTCAGGCGGGGGTTGGGGCTCTGGGGGGGGGACAAGCTGGGGGTCAGCCCCATAGATCCCACCCCCTGACCCATAACTGCCTCCCCGGCCCCATAGATTCCCCACCAGCCCCATAGATTCTCCTCCAGAACCCCATAGACCCTTCAAGCAGAAGGTCAGCCATGGCTTGGGGGTCTTAGGGGGGACCAACTTGGGTTTCAGCCCCATAGATCCCACCCCGTGACCCATAAGTGCCTCTCCGGCCCCATAGATTCCCCTCCAGCCCATAGATTCCCCACCAGCCCCATAGATTCCCCTCCAGAACCCCATAGACCCTTCAAGCAGAAGGTCAGCCATGGCTTGGGGTCTTAGGGGGGACCAACTTGGGTTTCAGCCCCATAGATCCCACCCTGTGACCCATAACTCCCTCCCCGGCCCCATAGATTCCCCTCCAGACCCATAGATTCTCCTCCAGAACCCCATAGGACCTTCAAGCAGAAGGTCAGCCATGGCTTGGGGGTCTTAGGGGGGTCCAACTTGTGTTCCAGCCCCATAGATCCCACCCCCTGACCCATAACTACTCCCCAAGACCCATAACTGCCTCCCCAGCCCCACAGATTCCCCACCGGACCCATAGATTCCCCTCCAGGACCCCATAGATCCCTCAGGCAGAAGATCAGCCATGGCTTGGGGGTCTTGGGGGAACCAACTTGGGTTTCAGCCCCATAGATCCCACCCTGTGACCCATAACTCCCTCCCCAGCCCCATAGATTCCCCTCCAGACCCATAGATTCCCCTCCAGAACCCCATAGACCCTTCAAGCAGAAGGTCAGCCATGGCTTGGGGGTCTTAGGGGGGTCCAACTTGTGTACCAGCCCCATAGATCCCACCCTGTGACCCATAACTCCCTCCCCAGCCCCATAGATTCCCCTCCAGCCCCATAGATTCCCCACCAGCCCCATAGATTCTCCTCCAGAACCCCATAGACCCTTCAAGCAGAAGGTCAGCCATGGCTTGGGGGTCTTAGGGGGGTCCAACT
Source organism: Haliaeetus albicilla (assembly GCF_947461875.1). Classification (NCBI taxonomy): domain Eukaryota; kingdom Metazoa; phylum Chordata; class Aves; order Accipitriformes; family Accipitridae; genus Haliaeetus; species Haliaeetus albicilla. Next base: position 38,629 of record NW_027212514.1, read on the forward strand.
TGTGTACCAGCCCCATAGATCCCACCCTGTGACCCATAACTCCCTCCCCAGCCCCATAGATTCCCCTCCAGCCCCATAGATTCCCCACCAGCCCCATAGATTCTCCTCCAGAACCCCATAGACCCTTCAAGCAGAAGGTCAGCCATGGCTTGGGGGTCTTAGGGGGATTCCAACTTGGGTTTCAGCCCCATAGATCCCACCCCGTGACCCATAAGTGCCTCTCCGGCCCCATAGATTCCCCTCCAGCCCCATAGATTCCCCACCAGCCCCATAGATTCCCCTCCAGAACCCCATAGACCCTTCAAGCAGAAGGTCAGCCATGGCTTGGGGGTCTTAGGGGGGACCAACTTGGGTTTCAGCCCCATAGATCCCACCCTGTGACCCATAACTCCCTCCCCGGCCCCATAGATTCACCACCACACCCATAGATTCCCCACCAGCCCCATAGATTCTCCTCCAGAACCCCATAGACCCTTC
>NW_027212515.1:0-15000 GCF_947461875.1 Haliaeetus albicilla
GTCAAGTTAGCTTTTGGTGCTTTGTTTCTATCACCAGAGTCCTTGAAATTCCCACAGAAGTATGAAGGCTCTCAGAAGAGAACAGAGAACTGGTTGATTGATTACCTTGCTCTCCATCTGAATTGCACTCCATTAGCTAATGCCATTCAGCTTGTGACATCTTAGTTGCCTTAGGCATATACTGGTACAGCCCTGCTAAAGGCAGGTACTCTGATAAAACTGCACGGATAAAACTGGCAGAGAATCTGCTCTCACATCTGAGGCCATGCCTGGGCCAACAAAACCAAACAAAAATAGAGAATTTTAGAAGCCAGCTACTGAAAGGATTTAACAGGTAGTTCCCAAGAAAGTGTCTGTGGACAGACGAGTGTCACTAAGATGACTTCACCTTTGACAAGACAAAGGAAAAGTAGAATCACATTTTGCACATCAATAGACACACAAATTCAGCAATTGAAAGATTAATGAGAGAACGGGCTTATTTGCTTTCCTATCACTTTGTCTTATCTCAGGGCTGGAGGAAATACACTAGAAAATTTCCCATGTAGTATTTTAGGCCAAGTTCTCTGTTGACATCAACATTAGTAGAGAGTACTGGTTACAAATAGATGCCACCTTAGTCTAGTATCTCTGCAAAGATCAAAATTTAAGCAGTATTTCTTAAGACCTAGAGAAAGCTCAGCAGGACCCCCAGAAATGCTTCTGCAGAAGCAACAAGCAGCAACCTCTGCGACCAGGCTTTGATTCAAAACAGATCAAAGCATTTGGCTGACCCTGGAAATAAACTAATGCTTTCTAAGGCTACAGATAATCTCACTAAGACCATTACCCAACTCACAATGAACTGATAAAAAAGCTTTCACTGCTTCTCTATGGAAGTTGTCTCTGCCATTTGCACTTCCCCTCCCTCCTTAGAGGAAACTTGTTCAGACAAATTTAAATTACACTTGCGGACCTGTATTAGTATCTCGTCACATGAGTTTCTTCTTTCCTATCATCTGAGCTGTGAACTCAGTGCCACTTCTTTTCCAGGACTGGGAGATGAAGCTTGCCTTTTAATAAACTTCTCTATGGAACACTCAACTCACAAAACACTCCGTTTACAGAGGAAAAAAGTTAAAATATGTTATCCTGGTTTGTCTCAAACACAGATGGGGAAACGCTCCAGAGAAAAATCCCAGCTGTCAATCTGCACTGCAGACCTCTACTTCGTACTGATGTTAGAGGGAGTTCCACCCAGCAGATGTGTGCAGACAATGCAACAAAAATCTGCAATGCAGACAACAGATCCGCAATGCAGATCAGACGCTAGGATTTTACTCACAGGGTGATAATTCAGCTTCGCTGTTCCCACTACAGAATCACAGAAATGCTGAGGCTGGAGGGGGCCTCTGGAGATCATCTAGTCCAACCCCCTTGCTCAAAGCAGCGTCAGCTACAGCAGGTTGCCCAGGACTCTGTCCCATCATGTTCTGAATATCTCCAAGGATGCAGATTCCACAACTTCTCTGGACAACCTCTGCCAGGGTCTGGCTACCCCTCCCAGTAAAAAAAAACCCAAAACCAAAAAAAATCCAACCCAAAAACCATTTAAGAAAAAAAAAAAAAAAGAGCTGCTTCTTATGTTTGAATGGTATTTCCTGAATTTCCATTTTTGCCCTCTGCCTCTTGGCCTATCACTGGGCACTACTGAGAAGAGCCTGGCCCCATCTTGTGTGCTCCCTTCCGTCAGGTATTTATATTGATAAGCTTCCCCCAAGCCTTCTCGCCTCCAGCCTGAGCAGTCCCAGCTCTCCTGGCCTCCCCTTCTATGTCAGATGCTCCAGTCTCTTCATCTTCTTCATGGTCCTTTGCTGGACTCTTTCCACTATGTTCCTGTCTCTCTTGCACTGCGGAATCCAGAACTGGACCCAGCACTCCACATGTGGCCTCACCAGTGCTGAGCAGAGCAGAAGATGGACCTGCTGGTGACGCTCTTCCTAATGCCACCCAGGATGCTGTTGGCCGCCGCCTTTGCTGCAAGGTCACATTGCCAGCTCATGGTCTAAGCTGTTGTCCACCAGGACCCCAAGCTTCTTCTCAGCAAAGCTGCTTTCCAGTCAGTCAGCCCCCAGCACATACTGGGGCGTGGGGTTTTTCCCTGCCGCGGAGCAGGACTTTGTGCCTCCCCTTGCTGAACTGCATGAGGTTCCTGTCAGCCCAGTTCTCCAGCCTGTGGAGGTCCCTCTGGATGGCAACACACCCACCAGGTCTAACAACCACACCCCCTCTTTTGAGGGGGGGGGGGGTTGGGGGTGTGTGTGTGTGTGTGTTCATCTACAAACTTGCTGAGGGTGCGCTGTGCCCCATCATCCAGGTCATTAATGTTAAACAGCACAAACCACAGTTGTATAGGCCATAACACAGCCATGCTGGGGCACGGGCGACCGGGGCAGAAACCAATCTGTGTAAAATAGATTGAATCCATTTCTGCTATTATAAAATTTTCACTCATTATTGTACCACTGCTTCAAAAAGAATGACATATAGAAGATGACAAATCTGAGTTTAACCTCAATTCAGAAAAAAATGAAATGAGTTTGGAAAAAAGAGAGCAATACGGCTGATATTCTGCTGCAGCACAAAACTAAGGAGCCTGTATTCTGTCGATACGAACCAGCAGGTTTTGTAAGAAATTAAGACACCTTTGCTAGCAGAAGAGCTGATGTATCAGGAGAACACAATTATTTATATTACATAATGAATTATAAAGCAGAAAAGCACTAAGCACATTTTTTTTTCTGAGAACTAATGCAATGAGCAAACACGCAAAGCCCAAGCAACACAAAGAAAACCTACATGTCAGCTCATGGCTTGCCAACACCATCCTCAGGTGCTCAGAAAGTGCCTTGGCTACATTAGAATCAGCATTAAAGCAGTGGAGAAAAAAGGTCAACAGTTAAAGGCCATACTGATTCCAAGTCTGCAAGCTTCACGGAGTTTTTGTGAAAGCCAGTGGGCATTCCGCAGACGGGAATTTGCTGTATCTAGCCCAGGCCACTTTGACTAACACATCATTCAACAGCATCGCTCATGATTCAGCAAAAACACTCTGCCAAGTTTAGCAGATTTCTAACATTAATCCACAAAGAGGCACCTTTCAGTGCACGAGCACTGCTTTGAAATACCAAGCCACACACTCACCTGCAGTAAATCAGTATAACTCCACAGAAGTCAACTGAGTTTTATGCCAATTTACACCAGTTTTGGCCCACCCCATTTACACTACTACACTCTCTCATTCTTTTACTCAAGTACTGCAGACATTGCAGGTAATCACATTAGAAGCAACTTTAAAACTCTTTAGGAAGCAAAGAAACTCTCACAAGGAGGTACAGTGCCAGAAGAGGAATCCAACTTTCTCAACATCTTCAGAATGAATCTGAGTATTACTTTATTTGAGTAATACTGTTTGGAATTAGGGCAGACTTAATTGTAACTGCTACAAGCAGCCGGTAGGATAACAAGCATCTTTTTGATTCAGGAGCAGATACTACTGGTGACAATTACATGACAAAAATCAGCCTTGAGGTTCCAAGTACTGCAAAGAGAAATGTTACCACCTTCTTAGAAACTCCAACTACAGATGCTCACACTGATCTAAATGCTGCTTGCGCACATCATTTAAGAGGAAGCAAAAGAAGCTTCTGAGAGCTTTCCTTTTTACAAGAAATGCTCTTCAGTAGCTCTCATTTAAAAGAAACACAACTTCAGGTCTAGCCCTTTCTCAGCTGAGCTGAGGGAAAAGTTGCTCTGACAAGGAACTGCAAGAGCTCACATGAAAGAAGAGACAGATCAAAGCTACATACATAACAGAAGGAAGCCCTGGGCACAAATGGGGACCCAAAGCCCACATTCCTGGGTCAATTGCCACACCTCAGAATAAAGGCCTTTCCATCAAAACAAGATACAAGATTGCTCTTTGCCAGAGGACTGGTGCTGCACTGACAGCAAATTTAAACTACAGGCCTGGTTTCAAAACAACCGGAGTCAATTTATAAAGTTTAGATCCATTTATAAAGTTCACGTGGAAACCAGCTAACACATGATAGCTTTAGCAGTCTTGCTGTAAACACTTCAGTAGATTCAGATCCAAAAATTATTACAACTACAAATAAATGTCCCAATCCGCAAACTACAGGCACAGCGGCTCTGACATCAGCACGTGCTGAGTACTCAGATGGATAGTGTGATAACTTCCAAATCAGACCTTTCTGTTACATAAAAGAGTTTCTAGAAGTTGCCAGTTGGCAGCCTAACAGGCAAAAACCAGATAAAGAACAGCCATTAGCAAGTTAGGTGGGTAAGGGGTGTTGACACTTCACGGCAGCTTACCTACACCTTGCTATCTATCTGCAAAGGCACTGCTAGGCTGGGCTTTAGAATTTCTGGCAAAAGAATCTCCAGCAAAATACAGCAGTTACCAAAAATCATTCTGCATGGGGAGGCAAACCAGACAAAACCTTCATCAGAAAGCACAGGGTCAAAAGAGAGATACACAGAGCGGGGGGTGCAAACAGGGGACTCCAAGCAACCCATAGCTGGTAGTCATAGCATTCCTGGGGGAATCAACAATTCAATCCATTGGATGCATGACACCTGCAACAGCTATGGGGATTTCCAATGTGTCCCAGGGAAAGGTTTAGCATAGATTCTCTCTTGGGTTTCATCAAAAAAACAAATCTCAAATTGATCTTTCAAGCCATAAATGGCTAGTGTTTTCCCAAGACGGAACACAGTTTTCTCTCCAGATCTGATTGTCATACTCAATTAACTGGAGCTAAGTATCCCTTTTTCCTCCTCCTTCAAAGCTCTTCACACAAAGAAGAAACGCAGGACGTTAGCAAAGATTAAGCTCTTATCCATCAGCCTTAAGATTATTTTGGGTCATTGCATGATTGCTATTGTTGTTATTCCCTTCAAAATATTCCTGAACTCTTACTTGCAGGTTTTGTGGTCTCAAAACCAAACCAAATCTGTCCTTGATTGGATTGGATCTGGAGAATGTTTTACCACATCCTTTAGGAAAGCATCACAGTACAATGTACCACGTAACTTCATTGCCATCAGCCAGCCATTTAAAAGCAGATGAAACTGTATAGGAATTTCCTTTGGAGTGCCTTCTTAAGGTTTCTTGCTTATGCAAATTAAAGAACTCAAAGCTTCAGCAATTCATCAAAGACACTTAGCTCAGCTCATCACACTCTCTCCGACTGCCAAGACTAAGAAAGCCACTATCCCATTTTCTCATTGGGAATCAAAGATACACCATGACAGCCTTAATTCAATAACAGGATGAGCAACTTATGGACCACAGGACACGCACAGACTGCCAGGACAATAAATCTCTTCCAGAGCCCACATTCCCCTCCTCCCAAGTGCCCTTCAAGGGCAAGCTGCAGGCTGGAGGAATAGGCCAGGTGGCCACCAGCCCCTTTCCAGTGCTATTCTGCCTGAAAACCCAGCTGCTCCTCCCCATTAGGTGACACGCCAGGACACTCAGTTCACAGCAGGAAACCCTCGACCTCTGCATGTGCACAGAAAGACCACGCTGGGTGTCACCACATGCCAAGAGGCCAGGGGGTCATGGCATAGAATTAACCCAAATAAGATATGTGGTCCACTCCACCAGGGTGATTACACACGATTTATAGCATAACAGTAGTGACAAGAGTACCTTTCATTAGCAGCACTTCGAGTACTCAAAGCTGCAGCACAAGCTGTGACTGGTTTCTTAGGCACTTGTGCTTTACATCTTTCCTACCTTCCCCACAGCAACACATTCTCTGATCTGCTGTCTCTCCTGCTGCTCTGCTCTCCTTGGGCTTTTCCTCCAAACAGCGCCCTGCCTGCTTGTGTGGTCACATATGGCGCCTCGTTCACAGCTACAGATGTGCTGATTACATAGAGAGGATGTTAGCACTGCTCAGCCAGACAGCAACTCTGGGAAGTCAGCTTCTCTCTCTCCTATCCATTCCTTCACCGGGACCCTTTCTTATCCTACCATCAGTTTTCACAAAGCAGAGACAAACTAAATGCCTGTCCTGGTTTCAGCTGGGATAGAGTTAACTGTCTTCCTAGTAGCTGGTACAGTGCTAGGTTTTGAGTTCAGTATGCAAAGAACCTTGGTAACACTGATGTTTGCAGTTGTTCCTAAGTAGCATTTAGACTATAGTCAAGGATTTTTCAGCTTCTCATGCCCAGCCAGCGAGAAAGCTGGAGGGGCACAAGAAGTTGGCACAGGACACAGCCAGGGCACCTGACCCAAACTGGCCAACAGGCTATTCCATACCATGCGACATCCCATCTAGTATAGGAACTGGGGAGGGAAATCGCTGCTCAGGGACTAGCTGGGTGTCGATCGGCGGGTGGTGAGCCACTGCACTGCGCATCATTTGTACATTCCAATCCTTTTATTATTGCTGTTGTCATTTTATTAGTATTATCATTATTAGTCTCTTCCTTTCTGTTCTAGTAAACCATTCTTATCTCAACCCACGAGTTTTACTTCTTTTCCCAATTTTCTCCCCCATCCCACTGGATGGGGGGGCGGGGAGTGAGTGAGCAGCTGCGTGGTGCTTAGTTGCTGGCTGGGGTTAAACCACAACAATACCTTTGAGATGTCTACCATTCTGTTAAGCTACTGATCAAGTTCAGCTATGCTTAAGAACTTAACGGGAAGGCTGACTGAGAGATATACAGCAATTTCCTTTGGAAAAGGATAGCCAGTTTTCCTTAGGAAACCAGGCTAAAAATTATGTCAACAGGAATTGCAAGGCATCCCAGTTTGATATTAGTATGTAGAGGCTTTTCATCGCTCATGGTGGAGACAACTAAATAGTGCATTCTTAAACACTTCCTTATCAGAATAAAGGCTATCCTTAAATTAGTGTCTTTTCCTATATGTAACTCCCTGATCATATACAGCTTCTTCTGAAAAGGAAGGAAGACTGGGCTAGCAACTTCGGTAAGCCAAGCAACTAAGCACAGACCCAGGAACAGCCTTGTATACCCACAGGAGTGCCGCACGGACATTTGAGACTCACGGGGTTGGAGAGGTATGTAGCGTTTGCCACATATCAGGGTGCCACGATTAGATCACTGATCACCCCCAGACCAGGGAAAGAGACAGATAACACACACAGTGTGAGCGCCAACTTCCGCCTTTTATTGCGCAGTCAATTCCTTTTACACTAACAAGGGTAGGCGGGATTACAGATACATCATAAGGCTGCGACTAACCCTCTAACTTTCCGTGACATCGCGAGATCTTCCGAACGCCAAACCCTACAGAGGTATACCACCATCTGGATTTAAAAATATGTTTGTCCTCTGTGTGTGGTGGGGGTACCGTAGTCCATGTCAAGGACTGGGGGTGATCTGCATGCTTACAAAGACAGACCTGGAAGCCTTGCACAACTGCAAAACAAATGCTCAGAGTTTATTATGGTACCAGATTCACGTGACGTACGTCAGGCGGAGAAGGGTGGTCAAGGAGAGGCATTGGGCAGTCCTCAAAGCAGGACTTCTTTACTACCAGGACTTTGTTTAGCCATGGAGCTTCAGCTCAAACTCTCATTCCCATTTTGGAAGTGGATTTCTTCCCTGCCTTTCCGAGGCACAGCTCTGTTAGGACACCCACAGTCCATCTGAATTTCTCAACTTGGGTCTTTTCATGTGTCTCATATTTACAGGGACAGCATCTCTGGCTTTGCTTGCCATCAATAATACATCTATCCTATGAAGAACAAGAAGACTGGGACACCAAAAAAAACCCCAACCCAAAAGACAGAGAAGTCCATTTCTCTTTCAACCGCCTGAAAAAACACTTGCCTCCTGCACCTCTGTGCATATACCCAAAGAGAGAGAGAATGCAGCCTTTGAACAGTAACTGGGATAAATCTTTCTCCTCTGATCATTCCCCCTCTGACTCATAAGTCTCAATCTACCAAGAAAATAGTGCACAGCTCTCACAAAGCATGACATGCACCTAGAAGGGAGGCACAATTAAAAGAAGAGACAAGACAGACAAACGATATGGGAGCCATTTCCTTAATGAACAGAACACTTTTCCCTTCTTATTCGTCATAAGGACTACCAATAAATAACAGGAAGAAGCAACAGGTTTGAATACAACACCGATGAATTTAAGTTTAATGCAAGTGAAGTGCCTTATAACAAGTCTGGATTGAAAAAGATGTTGAGAAGGGTGGTTTTCAGAGAGACTGCTTACATTTTAATGTTTAGCGAGACCTGAATCTGCAGTAGACGGGTACAAAAAACAATGAGAAAATGTCTTTTTTTTTTACCAAGTTAGGGCAAGTGAGATTCATCTCTCATTTTTGTGTGTTCTTTAAAAAAACAAGAAGAAAATCCAAATGAAAAAGGCAATAAACAAATACTGAGACCTGGCAGGGAAGGCGGGCTTTATTCTACCCCACGACTAGCCCTCAGCTCCTGTTCTTCTGCGGTCATGCTCACAGCTCTCCTGCATAGCATCACCTCCCTCTCTGATTTTCAGACCTCACATACTAGCTTAGGTAGCTACAGCCAAGCTTCGGTGCTGCCCAGAGAGTGTCAAAACGTGAGAGGTGCTCAAGGAGTCCTGTAGGTCCCTCTCCACCAGGTCACTAGAGATGCGCTCTTGCTAGGACTCAGGCAAGGGAGGGGGAAGGCTGGCTCATACCCCTTATTCCCACTGAAGCCACCTTGACCCACATGATTGAGCCTCGTGGGCTGACTCCCAGCACGTGCTGCTGTGACTGAAGTTTTCGCATTTGGAGCGCTGCAGGATCCTCTCTTTCCTGTCGATCAAATGGCCAGTCGCTGGCACGAGCAACAGTTTACATCACTCACAACCGAACCCGAAATACAGGAAGATTAGCTGCCAGGGTGATTTAAGACTCCCAAAGCAGAACAGAACCAGATAAGGAAAGCAAAGCAAACCATCCTTGGAAAGATAAAGAAACTTTGCAGCTGACACAGGAAAAGCAGCTATTAAGGTAAGCAGGGGTGTTACCAGTCTCAAGCTAAAAGTATTTTGAAAGGTGACAGCAATTAAGAACCCATGCAAGCCTTGAGCTTAAAAACACTCTGACCTTGAAGGAACTCAATCTGCCTTGCTGGTTCCCAGGACATATGGCCTCAGTAACAGAGGATATACATCACTTCCTAGTTCAGTATAGCTACATAGGTATCCCATAAGGCTTGTCTGGTACAGGACAGAGGGTCTTTGCCTCACCTGCTGACTGTTCAGCTGCCTGCTACCCTGGCTGATCACTTTGGAATCACTGCTGCCCTAAGCCCCCACGTGCTAGATGGAGCCAGCTGGACTACTCCACGATTCCAGACCAACTTCACCTGTCACACAGGCCCTGGACCAGGATGGCAGGTTGCACTGAACATTTTGTCTCAGACGAGCATCTCCACTCCTCCCTGGATGTCACCGACACCTTGTACCATGGGATCTCTCCTGCCACAAGATCCAGCACAGCCATTACATCCCATAAGCACCACCACAGTCATATACCCCAATCCAGTGTCCCAGGTCTTCGGACTCAAAAGAACAGCCCGTCTCTCCCGTACATCAAAACCAATCAACTCTAGCAGAAATGATGACGTCTTGGACACATCGAGTTTTCAGCTGGAACAGTGCCACCCTGGTGAATTGCTTCACTCCAGGCAGCAGTCTGGGAACAAATGCAGCAGTTTCTCTCCTGTCCTCAAATATAAAGCACTTCCACAAACTTCTAGGTGGTATTGGCAGAACAGCACCCAAACTGTCCCTCATTTCTCTGCTCCCTCTGCTGGGTGCCAGCCCAGCATTATCAAAACGCCTGCTTGGGTAGCGCTGCCAGGCAGCAGCACACAGAAGCTAAAGCAGGCTGTAAAGTTACGACACAGTCTCCCAAAGAGCTCAGTAATTACCACTGTTCATTCTTACCAAGACCAATAGCACCACTACTCTTTACAGGGACCAAGCAGATCAAAAAGCAGATCTGGGAAGAGAGCTTCTGAGTTACAGGCTTCAGTGTCAGCAACCGCTGACATCTCCAGCCAACAGCCAGATCACGCAGCCCTGCCAAGGCCGTACGCCCACCACCTAATATTCCACACTGGCATCAGTCCACAGCCACTGCCAACGATTGTACGTACATGGATGCTGATCCACGCACAGCTATTCAAAAAGAAAGGGATCACAGTCCCTGTAATTGTGAACTTGCATCTTGGTGCAAAGAAAGACAGCCGATATATCGGGTTTGTTGCATAAAGTGTGGGCCAAGAAGCTCATCACTTCTATGTGTCTCATGATACTTTTTTCCCTTGTCAAAAGGGGATAATCCACCATTCTCCATATTCCACTGTATTTTCAAATGTAATTCAAGTTGGGGCCTCCCCTGCCTTTACTAGGCAAATAGACTAAATGCCAGTGAGAATGGATTTTAAATCTACATTTTAAGCACTGGAGTAGCAGAACTAGTCAAGACACAAAATTACTTACAACTGCTCGCTCACTGCAATATTCCAAACAAGATGATACTACAAACTCTTTCAACTCTCTCTTTAGAAAGGTAATCAGCCTTGTTTAGACCAATCTGGTGCTGGTTCTTGGTATCTTCAGAAAAGAGATAGTAAAATAATTGTATAAGACAATCAAGACCCATCGGAACACTTTTTCATTAGGGAGGGATCACGCACTAGACTTATGCCAGGTATAGAGAGGGGGTTGGTTTCATCTGGGTTTTGCTTTACATCTTACAGATGGATTATTACCGCAGGAAAAGTACAACCGAAATGAGTGAAATAGTCACATTCCTCCTTCCATAAGGTTTAAATGCGTTTCAAGCTCATATCTGGAAGCGGAACAAAATCAAACATAGATCTCCTCCTAATTTTCCAAGCTACAGAACAGTAAGTACCGCACAGTAGAAAACAAGATCTAATACAAGAGGTGGCAGCTGGGATTTCATGCTGCTTGTATGTATTCACATCAAAAGATATGCAATCACAAGCAAGCGTCACTCATTTGACACTGGAGAGGCATTCTCTCTCTAGCTGTGCATGGAAGGGATAGTTTCGCCATACACTGCTCCAACAGCAGTGAATCACAACTAGTAAGGGAGTCGCTGCTTTTTAGAGTTCGTAGCAGTCACGTTCGAAAGCAAGGCCTGGTTTTTCTCTCTGTAAAACCAGTTCATGCAAGCCCAACGTGGCCCCACGCACCCCCTGAGATTCAGCCACCAGATTCCCAATTAAGACATGCTGAACTGGACAACTTGGAAAGCACATTTCAGTCCCCAAAAGGCAACAGGGTAGCAAGATCTTCCACTAGTGTCTACTAAACAAGAAACAAGGAAAGCCCATGCTTGCCAGGCAATCACTTACCCTCAGACACACCAGGCAAACTCTGTCACGGAACCACTTGAAGATCACCACCCACAGAAGACCTTGATGAATCAAACATGCAGCCCATCATACAAAAGATGCTACTGCCTCCTAAGCCCCAGTTTGCACCATAATATCAACAAGATCCCAAACTCAGTAAAAACACCACAGTGTTTTTATTTTCTCGCGTCTTTAGACAGTAATTGCAACGTACCCTCTTCTCTTCCACTCCCCCGCACAGCTCAAGCGCACATGGGGCTTCCTTTCTTTATGAAACTAGACAATTAAAATCTACTTTGTAACAACAATTTGTTTGGATTCCCACCTATAAAAGCCTCCAAAAATGCCACACTGTACAGTAATTGCTCTACTGGTGAAATACAAAGGTTCGGTAATGTTTATAAAGCCACTTAAACCGCATGAGCAAAACTATTTTGCTTAATTACATTTTCCAACCCTTCATGCTATATACAAGCTCACTTCTTCCCAGAGTCACCCCTACTCACATGATCAAATCATGCCACTTGAAACGCTCTGACATTATCTTGGCATATAAAAAGGTTGAAATTATCGTGACAACGGCAACCTAAGGACTGCAGATACCCAGAATCTGGTATGAGAAGTGAAAGCTGAAAAAGAGTTAGATCTCTTGAAATTACACATTTGAAATACCAGAGACACAAAGCGTTTAAAAGCCATTCAATACCACGGCTCACCATAAAACCATAAAAGGTTCTGAAACACTTGTCCTGAATCATTTCCATGGGAATATTAAAGGATGAAAATGCCCCATGGAATTACAGGATTCATTTATATAGACTGACAAACTCACTTTGCGGTAACGTGTTTTTAAATGTCAAGCAGTATAAACAAGGTAGCTGAAATTACCACCTAATACAATGACTTGAACTTCAGCGCCTTCAAAATCACAATTATACCAAGACTGAAATAAGTTTGACAGACTGAGGTATAATCAAAATCACTGTAGTCAAGAGAAATTTATCCAAAGCAAAAACCATTTCATGCTTACACACATGTATGTTTACTGTAAAAGAAAAGTAGAGCATAGGTTTTCAACAGTGACCAAAAAAAGGCTCGAAAAACACCTGGAAAAAATATATTCTGCCACTCACTCCGCTTTTGCTGGGCACGCCGATTTTCACATTTTGGTCAAAGATCACTCGGCTTCTCCGGTTTACCTCACTTTGAGAAAATCATTTTCAGAAAACATGCCTCCAAGAAACATCGGACAACGGTACGTCCACATGATTAAATAAGAGGTAGGAAAACCCAGCAATAGGTCTATCACACGCTTTACAACAGCAGCGACCGCTTGCTTGCAAGACCCTGGCCAGAATCCTTCTCCTTGGCAAAATAAGTTAATGCTAGACAGTTCTCAAGACATCACATCAACAGGAAAAGGGTTAGCTCTCCCTCGCATCAATAAAGCACATCATCTGACCTAAAGTGCAAGTCTTCATCACTAAACCACTTTCAGAAGAAACAGTGCCAACCTTCAAAGACATCTTCCTAGAAGGAGCTGTCTTTCCTGACCATTTTGACTAGGTACAGACTTTATATCTGTCTAGTTCGACCTCATTAGCCTTCCTAAAAGATGAAGGAGAAGCAAAGGACAAGTCCGGCCAGTATTATTTATGGACCTCTTTTTTCACTGTTGTTCAGTACAGATACGCAGCATTGCGGAACCCTTCGGGACTGATTTCTCCCACCAAACCCACACTGCAGACTTAATCTTAAAAACATATCCTCTCAAGGATAAACAAAGTAAGCTCATATCCGCCAGACCTGAAAGATGTTTTCACCAATGCCTCAGGACTGTCCACTGCTGGTAGTTCATCCGCTAAGCTTTCTTCAGGAGGTCTAGGGTCACTGATGATGGTCGGCTTTGGCCTTTCCTCGAGGTTGCCGGTCAGCCCACCGATAATGGTGTTCCACAAGCAGTTCTGTCATTTAGACCCTGCAAAACCAGACAGTCAGCAAAATACATTCATAGGCCTACTGTCCAGCCCCTCAGCAGTCTGCAAAACAAAGATGCTCTCTGAACTTTTTACCTTTGCATCACCACCAGTTTGGGATTAAGCCTGAAAACCCAAAACAAAGCTCCAAGTGGAAATAAGCACTAACTTGCAGCTCATTCCAAGTCCAAGACCGCAATGCTTCCCATAAAAAGATTTGGTTACAGAACAGGGAGTTTTCACATCTCAGTAAAAACCCTCCTCTCCACATTAACTTATACCTTAGCATGTATTGGCGTGGCTGTATTTGAAGCCAAAGCACTAACCAGAAAACAGAGTACCAGATCAATACAATATTAATCGTTGAGTTTCTTAGTGCTTAAATTACAGATTTGAGATATCACTGAAGGACTCCTATCAAAAAAACATACTTCTTTTCTGCTGAAATTGCAACCTTTCCCAGCAGACATTCAAATGCCAAAATATTTCTATGGATGGTCTTTTTACACTTATTTCCAAGAGTCACCAGGTGCCTCTTGCATGTCATTCAGAGAACCCATCCTCATCTGTTAAGTCCAGCTCCACTGACAAAGTACAATTAGCACCCTTCAGTCAGATCTCCTCCCCACCCCTGAAGAACAGAATACCTGACTTGCAGCTCATCAAATTTAAGGACAGGGAGGGATCACTCCCCGCTTATGGTCACGGTCACAAGACAGGCTCAACCTGGGGAAGAAACCAAACCAATGTCACCTGCTACCCATCAAATCACAACAAGGCTATGAGGAAGCAAAACCCAGCCTGAGAACAGCTTCCCCCCGGGGAGCCCTCCCGCCTCAACTCCACTCCCCGTTCTCTCCACCTCCTCCCCCCGGCGGCGCAGGGGAACAGGGGACGGGGACGGGGGCTGGGGTCGGCTCCTCACCCCTTGTCTCTGCCGCTCCTTCCTCCTCAGGGGGAGGAGGACTCCGCGCTCGGCCCCTGCTCCGCCGTGGGGTCCGTCCCTCCCGCGGGAGACAGCCCTTCCCCAACTTCTCCAGCGTGGGTCCTTCCCGCGGGCTGCAGTTCCTCACAGACTCCTCCAGCGCGGGTCCCTTCCACAGGCAGGGTGCAGTCCTTCCGTCACAGACTGCTCCAGCGCGGGAGCCGCCGCCATTTTGGGGGACATCTCGCTCCCCCGCTCCCCTCCACGGGCTGGGGGGGACAGCCTGCCGCCTCCCCGCGGGCTGCGGGGGCATCCCCTCCTCCTTCCCTGACCTCGGGATCCGCAGAGGGGTTCCTCTCACATCCCGCTCCCCCGACTCCCTCACGGGGCGTTCGTTCCCCTTCTGAAATCTCTTCTCCCAGAGGCGCTCCCGCCGTCGCTGAGGGGCTCGGCCTGGGCCAGAGGCGGGTCCGGCTCCCAGCCGGGGCAGCTTCGAGCAGCTTCTCCCAGGAGCCGGCCCTGCGGCCCCTCCCCCGCCACACAAAAACCCAAAAAACCCGAAACAGGGAGGGAGCAGATCCCGAGAAGAGCAGCGAAGGGCTGCAACGGTGCTTACCTCAGTCAAGAGGCTTCTCTCAGCAGAGGCCCAGCAAGCCTTCATCCTACTGGATTCCA
>NW_027212517.1:0-105000 GCF_947461875.1 Haliaeetus albicilla
GGTGCCATACCATATCTGCGGGCCATTTTGCCCAAGGTGAGGAGCACAATCTCATCAGGGACCTTCCTCATGGCCTTCAGGTGGCTCTGGAGCTCGGACATGACAAAGTGGAAGTGGGAGCGGGCCAGAGCTACCAGGACGTCACTAGCGGCCATCTTCACGTCACCTGTCACACCCTGCAAAAGCGTCACAGGTTAAACACTCCGGAGAAAAAGGCTGAGGCACTAGGGCAGGCTGAATGACCCCATCTCCTCTGCAAGACCCCTCGGGACAGCTGTGCTCGGGGCCGAGCGCCTGCTGCCTCTTGTACCCTGGGATAGGCGAGCAGTTCCCTGGCGAGATGAGGGAGGCTTTGCCCCAGAACAGCCCTGTGCTGCTGCCCCCTCTCCCTCTCCATGCAGATGCCAGGATCAAACTGCCGCAGACTCAAGACCCCCCTGGGACCTCTCCGTGGGGCTGGTGGGTTGCCACAGCTCTTCCTCAAAGCAGGACAAACAGTGTTGAGCTTGAACCCAGCTGTCGCTCAGTTAGAAACAGCCCCGAGTCCGCTTCTCTGCACAGTTCCCTGCCTCCCTGTGGAGTGACTGCTAGAAGTGACTTATCAGTATGTTCCCCGCACCCCCTTGAGGGAAGGCAAAACCTCCAGGGTGGAATGCAGTGGACACGCAAGGAATTGGTTCCCTAATAATTCTCTGTGCAACGTAACCTGCAACCTTAGATGTTAGCAACGCCAAGGGAGTTTGGTGTGCTGACCCTAAGAGAAGTAACACGGAGGGTGGAGTGGAGCGGAGACGCCACGGCCAGTCTCTGTGATATTATCGCAGGGATAGGGAACTGGAACGATAGGAACGGTAGGTCCCTGCATTGAATCCATGGAAGCAAGGAGGTAAAATCACAGGGGTTCTGTCGATCTACCGCCCTACTTCTGATTTATCTCCTAAGTGCCCTGTCCTGGGGTACTGACACGCAAAATCACGTCCTCTGGGTGAACTTTGCTCATTATAATACCAAAACACACCTCCATCCCAAAAGCTACCCGCCTCCAAAGTGCAACCACCCCTCACTGAGCCTGCGCTCTGAATTTTTTTCTAGCATGTCCTTTTAAAAGCAAAGCGAGAGAACTTAATACCAATCAAAGAAAAGGCATGCATGACTTGAGTCGCTCAAGCTCCACCTAAATAGGAAAATAGTATAAAAAGGCCCAAAGAGAGGGGGACTATTAGGGAAGATACCGTCGTGGACAAGTTGGGAGGACATCACTGCCTTCTGGGGTCAGTCAACAGGCTGAACCTCTCTTCCCCCCAGAGGGACACCTCTTGGGTGAGATTCGAACACTCGGCTGTACCGAGTGCTTTCCCGGGAAACTTAGAATTCTTTAGAGCTCTTTTTCTTCCATAATTTCATGCGCTTGTAGTCGACTGTATTATTATTTGCACGTGCCTTGCAGACAGTGTATTTATCATCATCAATCCAAAAGAACCTGTACTCCTGTTGCTTTAATAAACTGTACTATTCATTAAAATCTAGCCGTGATAGTTCATTGAACGCGACTAAACTGAAAGTACAGCGCGCTATTTGTGCGTCCGTAATCGTGATAGTTCAACATATTGAACGCGACCGGACTTACAGTGCTGAATTGGGCGTCACCCAGAATCTAAGCCTAGCCGCCCCCAGCCCCTCTGACATCTAAAGACAAGCTGGAACGCAAGGGGGTTTATTTTCTGCCAGAAGTCTTTACCCTTTAACACAACACTCCCCTCTCCAAATTCCCTGTCATGACGAGTCCCCAGAGCCTCTCCCTTAGGACCTCTGCTGGGTCTGAACAACCGAGGAACATCTCCGCGCCACTCTGTATTTCCCCCAAAACCAGGGGCAGAGGCAGGCTGCTTGGGTGGCCTTGAAAGAGAACAAGCTCACCTGGGCTGCTCGCATGTCACTCAACGCCTCTGCTATCAGGCGGTTCACAACGCCACTCGTCAAACAGCCGTCGTCTCCCCACAAGACGCTCTCCAGCTCCCGGTACGTCTCCACTCGGTCACCCTGGGGACGGACCACAAAGGGGAGTGATGGGACTTGCTTTGCCCTTGTTCCCAGGGAGCCACGACAGAGACCTGCTGCCCCCCAAGTCATCTGCGTGACACAGGCACGAGGGACGAGTTGCAGGCATCGGTCAGGACAGCCACGGGGAACAGCAGGATCTTCCGCGGCGCCTCTGACACTAGCAGAGAGTCAGACAGGGAGATCGACTCCACCGGGGCAAAAGGCCACATGGGAGCCTGGGCGGTCACTCCTGAAAACGGGGGATGGCGGAGCTCAGGGGGAAAGTGCCGGCCAAGGAAGGGTGTGACTGTTCACTCAACTCCTGCCTAGATTTTGGCTAACCCAGCTCCTGCTAAGGCCTGGTGTATGCTGGGAGCAGCGCCATTAGGTCAAAGCGAGAGCACCGCGTAGGCAGGACGGGTGGCCAGAGAGAGCTAAAGGGCCATGATGCAGCCATTACCAGCTGCGGATGGCTGTCTCCGGCAGCCACTACCTTTTGTCCGGCAGTTTCCTCAGAATCCGCTAACGTAAGGAAATGGTATAGACCCAGCCTCCAAGCTGGAGGGTATAAAACATCAGCTTACTCAAAAAGCTTTCGAAGCAGATCCAACAGCAGCTGAACTGCTGAGGCTTTCATGCTTCCCGGTGCGACACAGGGGACGCCCACACCGTGATGGAGGAGGAAGGGTGAGCGCTCTCTCAGTTGGCTCATAGGTTCATAGCAAAAAAATTCTTTTTTTTGCTCATAGGTGCACGATATTAAGAGTTACAGATTATAAGTTACGAAACCTTATGACTTGACTGGTGAAGGAGTGAATTCACGTGATAGACGAGTCTGGGAGAAGGGAACTGAGCCCCTGTCATGTTTTTTTATTGTATTTCTTACTGAGCTCATGAAATAAAGTTGAAATCACAGCGTATGTTGTCCTGTACATTTGAGAGATCCAAATGGACCGTGACAAAGGGGAAGGCATGGGAACGAGACCATGCCCCGAGGAGGGGAAGCCGTGAGCACCCTGCGCCTTGGGGCCCAGTGTTGCTCCTCGCACGGGCAGGAGCCCCAGCACTGGGAGCTCCCGGGGAAAGGAGTGGGGAGCAATGGCATTAGTCCAGCTTGAGCAGCAGGATCGGCGCCTGGGGACAAAGTGCCTGCAGGAGGGCAGAGGTGCTGTCAGGTGAGACACCCCTCTGCCACGGCACCCGGGGAAGCCAGGGGCACGGAGGGGAGCCCTCAACCCCCACCTCACCTCATGGTCTTGCAGTCGCTTTAGCAGAGAAGTCCCGACGGCCACAAAGGTAGTGATGGCCGCAGGGACAGTCCCCGTCACCCCGCCTCTGTCCTCAGAACGCGCAGGTCTGGACTGGGAACGCACGCATGGGCAGAGAGCTGCAAGAAAAGAAAGAAATGGCTTTGCTGGCTGCAGGGCTTCGCACCAGGGAGGGGTGAGGATCTTCCCAGACTGCCCCAGCACTATCAGCCTGTGCTGGGCTGTACTGGCAAGAGGGAAGTCAGTGGGATGAGGGGAGGGAGTCTTCCCCTCACCGCGGCAGTGGGAAGACCACCTTGGGGGACTGGGCCCATCCTGGGCTCCTCAGTGACAGAACGGCAGCAATGCGCTGGAGCGAGTCCAGCACAGGGGCCCTGAGCTGGCCAGGGGATGGACATGGGCTCCGCAAGGAGAGGCTGGCAGGGCTGGGGCTGGGCAGCCCTGACAAGAGCCGGCCAGCCCAAGTCACCTCTGAGCGGTCCCCAGCTGCCTCAGGGAGAGGATGGAGCCAGGACCCTCTGGGACGTGCCTGGCAGCAGGATGAGAGGTGATGGGACGCAGCCCCCAGCACCCGGCTGGGACAGACACTGCCTCCAGCACGTATCAGACCCCAGCCTGCCACCAGCCCCTCACCTATGAGCGCTCTCATCCTCCGCATGGGCAGCAGGATCCCACGGATCGACACACTGCTCCTCCAGGCAAAAGCCATGAGAAACTGGGGCAGCACCAGCCCCAGGAGGAAGATGTAGAGCCCAACCATTGTGACCTCACAGAGGGCTCCGGTGACATGGGGACATGTGCTGGGGACGCAGCAGCACCCTGGGGACCCCCCCAGGCCCACAAATGCAGGATTTTCCATCACTTGAATTTGCTCATGGTCTTCAAAGAGTTTTAGCAAAGACTTGCTCCAGACAGCCCTTCCCAGCTCTGTCCCTGGGAAGACTGGGACTTCTTTTCTCTCTCAGAAGAGAAGACTTTTCCTTCGGCGGGGGACTGATACTGGTGGGGTGTCCCAGGCCCTTGTGCCTGAAGGCAGGAGTCTGGAGAAGAACAAGCAGCAGTGGATGGGGATCAAGTCAGGTGAAAGGCAGAACATTAAAGCAATTAAGCTTAGTAAGAGTAGAGAAATGAGTCTAATGACCATCAAGAAGAAGGAGAAATGTTTGTAGAGCACGCTACTGTTAGTGTCTTTAGTGAAAGTAGAACTGCAGCAAATTATGTGGTGGGTTGAGCCCAGGTGGGAGGTAAGCCCTGCTCCCCAAGCTGGGCAGGCAAATGAGAATAAGGAACTGTTGCTATCAGTTTTCTTTCCTTCCTGTGGCTTTGGTGAGGGGACTGAAGAGCCTGTGTTTTTTTCTAGAGCCATAGGATGCTTTGGGTTGGAAGGGACCTTAAAGAAGGCTAGAAGGCTGTGGCATAGGCAGGCAAGAGGGGAGAGGCGTCCCTGGGTGGGCTCGAACCACCGACCTTTCGGTTAACAGCCGAACGCGCTAACCGATTGCGCCACAGAGACTCCCAAAGGGAGCTCCGCGGGGCTTCCCAACGGCAGGCAGCTGTTCGGCCATTGCCAGGGAAGCAGAGCTTCCTCACGCGTAATGGTGACCTGGGAAGAGAAACACCACAACCCTCAATGCCCACCCTTCATCCTTGGCTCCCTGAGCGACGCACCTCCCCTCCCACGGCATTCCTGCGAGCACTCCTGTCCCATTCCCTGCCCGCTGCAGACCACCCACCTGCAATTAGCAAAGGCGGGCACCAAATTAACTCCTCCGGGAGCCTTGCACAAGTGCTTCGACCTCAAGAAGCACAAGAAGCAGCGGTACTGGGCACAGTACCCTGCAGGAGTTGGCCAGATGCATCCCTGGGGCTCTTACCTGGTCAGGAGACGCACCCCCTCAGGGTGAGCCACGGGGTCTTCCAGGCGAGCCCACACTCCCCGATTCACGAGCAGCCGCGTCCATTTCTGCGCCATGCATTTGCCCAGCATCAACTCGACAGCTGAAAGGAAAATCCTGGCAAAAGAAGCAAAGCGCAAAATAAACAAACCCAATCAAACAAAACAAGTCCAAACAGCACCACCGCCAGAAACCCCAAGAACTCTCAAATCGCAGCAGGTTAGGGGAAGACTGATCTGCAGCAGAGCTAAATAGCCCTGGAATGACGCTTCACAGCCTTCCAGACTGCAGCTAACGACACTGGCATTTTCTTCATGCCCCAGACCCACCGAAGCAGAAGAAAAGCCACGCCTCTAGACTGACTCCACGCTAGGTGTCAACCAAGGCCAACACCTCATACCTCTTCCCACCAGCCTTTGGCCAAGAATGACACCAGTGCCCGCAAGAGTCACTGCTCCAGCGGGGGTCCGTTGAGGGAGTGCAATGCTATTGTGCACACAAGGGGATGCAGGAGGCAAGAGGACGGCCGTCCGCAGTATGAGCTGCGTAAGACCTTCCTGCCTGGGAGCTGGAGTTTCTCCATGAAGGAACAGAAGTAAAACCAACCACGACGACCGCTTTCCACATCTAGGAAGTGGGGCAGGCCAAGCCCTCCCTCAGCCCCACAAAGGCACATGCCTTGGCACGGGGAACTGAAGCCAGCCCCTCCATCTGCCCCTTCGGCTCTTTACCTGCACGGCTTCTCCACATGCAGTTGTTTCCAGCTGGTCATGAGCAAAAGCTGCCTCTCCCCACCCAGCATTTCACTGGCCCACCTGAGCAGGCTGGGAAGGAGGTGGGGAAGCAGTTGCCTGAGCTCCTCCGTGCTCCTCAGGGCAAGCACCACCTCGGAGATGGCACGGGTGATCTGCAGAGAAACATGACCAAGAACCACCTGTTCAGGGAAGGCCTTTTCCCTCCAGCCCGGTTCCCCCGCCTGCCCGGGGTGGGGGGTCACTGTCCGCACTTGTCACTGCTGCTTAGACCTCAAGAAGCACAAAGGGGCCTCGGGGAGGTTCTCCCTTCCACAAGATGTGCTTCCTCAACTGGGGTTTTTAGCATGCATGAATGGTGACTGGAGAAACGTGGTCATCCCCTGACAATGAGATGGAAAGCCTTAAGAGCTTCTTAACGTCTCAGTTAGTGATTGGGCAGTGACTGGCAGCGCGTAGGGATGCCAAAGAGGGTGGAGGGAACTCGGCAAGAAGCAAGGCGGCGGTTGAGGGTTTTAGCGCATCCTTCCAACCATGTGCGAACCCAGAAATGGGAAGCCGTTGATGTCTGTGGGTGGAGGAGGAATAGGTCTGCCCTGGGAACGTGACTGAAGGACTCTGAACAAAGGAGAGGTTTCCATCATGTGCGCGTGCCTCACCCGGGGAGATGGGGAATGCCCTCTGCTGTGGCGTGGCTAGACGGTGCTCAACATGCTCCATGAGCTGACCTGCCTCTCGTCCTCCCCTTCACTCCCCACACTTGGATGGACCTCAGGAAGCCTTTTGCTTCCTTCTAGGCTGGTTCATTCTTTCAATATCTGCAGTTCAGGAACTTGGCACCAAAGGCCTCGTTAACATGCAAAGTGCCACAAGAAGCCACATAATAGAATTCTAGAATCATAGAATAGTTTGGCTTGGAAGGGACCTTTCAAGTGTTACCAGAAGTCGGCACTTCAGAAACTCTCTAAGACTCAATTTTGGAGTTTTAGAAAGCAGGCATTCTTCATTGCATCGCTGGATGCACGGGGGATCGTTCCACCTATCGTGCATACCAATTCTTTCAACAGTTGAGATTATATACAGAATGGACATACATATTCACGATTTTTCCTGGAAACAACTAACATATTCATCTGAATTCCAGGAACTCAGTCATATACGTAAATGTCCTTGGCGCAGGCGCACTCGAGATCTTTGGTGATCTTCAGGGGTCCTCTGGTGGTCTTTGATAGTCTTCCTCACTTGTCCACTAGTTGACCCTTTTCTAGTGATTCTGCGTGGTTGGACACTACACGTTTGATACAACTTACGCTAAAGAATGTTCATTAGTATCTCTACTATCTCTCTTTTCTTGATATGCATTCTTTTGTCACAAACCACATTGACGCTCTGCAGCCGTACCCGGGAGAAGGCAGCCATTGTGCCCTGTCCCTCTGACAATGCAGCAGGGAAGCCTTGCTCAGCAGCACGTCTTCCTACAAACTGGACAAACTGTGAGGGTTGTTCTGACAGATGCTTTGGACGTGGCAGGTTTTGGAGACTCCTCCAGGAAACTCACACATGTGCACTGCCCTGCAGCTGGAGCCTTACCGTGTAAAGTCCTGGGAAGACTTCTCCCACACTGGGAGCTCAGCTGTCCTCCCACTGACCTCTCTCTACCTCGCTCGTCTCCCCTCACTACCTGCAGGCAGTGCCTTCAGCCCTGCTGTGCTTCGCAGGGGAGCTGCTCCTGGGCAGAGCTGTCTCTCACAAAGCGCTGCCCACTTGCTGGGAGCTCCCTCCGTCCCAGGAGCCCGGCCCAGCTCAGGAGCAGAGGACCAGCCCAAGGCTTCACTTTCTCTGCCTCTCCTGGGCTCCCTGCAGATGTCTCAGCTCCTGAAAGGCAGTGGAGTCACCCTTGGGGGATGGACTTTTTAGCTGACTGCAGTAATCGCCAATTGTCCCTCTCTAAAGAGTGGAGAGAGAGCGATTCCAAAAGCATGGCTTGTCCTACCAGAGCACAGATGTCTATGAGAGGTGTAGATGTTCCCCTCTGGGCACGGATATTCTTGGCCCATAACAAAAAGGACACACAGGCAGTGACAGGGAGGTGTTGGTTAAACGCTCTGGCTGGGCGGGGATTCAGCTGAAGCAATGCAGACATCTCATCCCCAGCTGGAAGCCCTGGGGATGAGGCAGGATTCAGATCCCCCCATGCATCCCACAGACCCACAGTGTTAAGGGATGTCAAGACTGGCCACCGCTTCCAGGCACTGCAGCCAAGGACCCCTCCCACCGTGCCCCTGGAGCCCAGACCAGTACCACCAGTACAGTCCTGCCTGGCTGCTGGAGCCCAGCCCGGTGCCTGGGGATCTGGAGCCTTTGCTCAGGCTGAGGGATGCAGCTGCCACTTTTCCGCTTGCAGGTGCAACTTCTAGCGAAGCTGAGCACGCATCCCAGAGATGCACACGCACAGACACACCTGCGGAGAGGACACTGACACGGCCAGTCACACAGACGAGGCGCTGCCGTCAACAGTACCCACATGGAGGACTCACACAAAACACAGAGACAGCCATGTCCCCTCCTCCTCTTGGGCTGCCAGAGACAGGAGGTCACTAGTGCAGGCACACACACAACACGCTGTGCGTTCACAAGCACACGCATGTTCACGGATCCCCAGAGTACCGGCACGGCCTCTCTGCCCTGCCAGTACCCCTGCCTGGATTCCGGCCCTCTGACCCACCCCACGAGTCGCCTACTTGCTGACTGGTCCGTCTTGGTGCTCCCTGCAAACGTGCAGCACTCACACATTCGTGGTGCAGGAACCCCACAGCCACCCAGCACAGACCCTCTGCCCACCTGATATCCCAGCCAGGGCCCGGCTGCACTGGGACCCACGCCAGTAGCTGGCACCACAAGCCAGGGGTGCCTACACCCCCCGGTTGACTCCAGTAGCTGGCACCCAGTCCACCCACGCCAAGCCCCCCAGTAGCTGGCACATAGTCCTTTCAGTACACATCCACACAGGATAGAGAGTGAGGTTGTGCAGAGAGATCGTTAGGAAAAGATTTAATAAGAACATATAAGAAGACAGGACAGACATCATCTGTGTCCTGCTACCAATCACTTGTCTCTGGACAGACTCCGGTGTCATCAGGTTGTCCGTCACCTGAAACTTCTTCAACAAGATTAGAGGGGACGAAGCCTCTTGTGCCGTCGGTCAGCTCTCCCACGTACCAGCCGTCTTCATCCACGTCTCCAAAGATGTACACGTATTGCCCAGCAACTAGAGGAAGCTCTAGTTCAGGCCGCTCATTGGGACCACTGAAAGGATCGTAGCTGTATCGAGCTACGAATGCTCGCAGCTCCGCCGGTTGTTTTCTCATAGCCGCCAGGAGGATGGGCTCCTTGTCTGCAGCCCCGTTAGCCTGGCGCGGCCTGGAAATGATACGCTTGGATCTTTCTCTTTCCAGCCATTCAAGTTCCCGAAGTAGCTGCTGGTGTTGCTCGTTTAGCTTCTGATACCAAACCAGCTGGGCTCGAAACAGTTGCAGGGTTTCTTGGTGCTCCCCGTGTGCTTCTGCCTGAGCCCTCAGCAAACACTTGCCTTGCTCTTCTTTCCTCTGGAGCGCTAACTTTGTCTCCTCAAGTTCCTTCTCCAGCTGTTGACTCCTTTCTGCCATTTCTCTCATGGCTTCCAGTTTGCGCTCTGCCTCTTCCAGCTGGGTTTGAAGACAGACCTTCATTTGGATGGCAGCATCTCGCTCCGCTGCCACTCGCGCCAGTTGCCCTTTCAGGTCGGCATTTTCAGCTCGAACGTGTTCTGTCAAACCCATCTGCCCACGGAGGCGAGCATTTTCTTCAGCCAGGCGGGTGTTTTCATTTGTCACCTCCGAGAGCTGCACCTCTAACTCCTCGCCGGTTCGGCTGTGGGCGCTCACATGATCAGAGGCCTCTTCACCTGCAGCCACTTGGGCCTGAAGCTCCTCAGCTGCCTTCTCTGAGAAGTCATGCTGCTTGTCTTGTGCCAGCAAAGCTCCAGCAGGCTCTCCCATTTCTCCACCCCTCTGCTGAGGAAGCGATGCTGTGCACGGTTCCTCGGTGGGGCTTTGGATGGGCAGTGGCACTTGAGTGTTGATCAGGCAAACAGTGGTCGCCTGCAGTTGCCTGGATCTTTCTTCCAGCCGCGAGGCGAGGGCAGCTAGGTGAGCATTTATCTGCTGCAGCCTCTCTGCCTTCTTGCGCGCTTCTGGAGAGCCTTCCTTTTTCAGGAGGCGGTTCTCCATCTCAAGGGCACTCTGTTGCCTCTCCAGGTCTTCTAGAAGGCGCCGCAGGCGGCTGTTCTGCTTCAGGAGCACCAGGTCTTGCCCCTCCGGCACCTGGAGCTGAGCATCTGCCACAGCCTTGCACGTTGTTTGCTGCCCAGCGCTGCGGCTTTCCGGCGGTCTTTCCTGGGGTGCCGCCGGGGCCTGGGGCCCTTCTCTGCCAGAGGAGCAGGAGCTCTGCGTCTCCTGATGGCCCTGGTGCCCAGGAGGGCCTTCGGGCTGGGCCGTGCAGGGGGAGGCAGGCAGCTCGCCCTCGAACCGCTGCAGGATGTATTTGAGGAAGAGTCTCCTCTCCAGCTGCAGCTGGTTCTGGAGGTGGCGGATGCGGGCGGGCTGGTAGCCATCCGTCTCCCACTGTAGCTTGCTGAGGACGTCCTGGAGCTTGCTTCGGGCCTCCCTGCCGCTCCTGCTGGGCCTCACCATCTCCTCTGCCAGCTGCCGCTGCAGGTCCCGCGTCTGGTCAACGGCGGCAGTACATGCCTGCCGCAGCAGCTCCTGTCCCTCGCGGAGCTCAGCCTCCTTCCAGCGCAGCAGCTGGCGGGTCTCTGCCACCCGCTGCCGCTGGTTCAGCTCCTGCAGCCGCCGCGCCTCCTGAGCCTGTCGCTGCTCCCACTCAGATCGGAGCCGCTCTGCCAGGAGCTGCCGCTCCCTCTCCAGGGCCGCCTTCAGCTCCCGGGTTTCGGCAGCGAAGCAGCGGTGCAGCTCTTGGGTGCGGAGCCGCTCTTCCTCCAGCTCAGCCTGTCGCGCTTCTCGCTCCCGCCTCTGCTCCTCCTTCTGCGCAAGGCTGCCGGGGGCTTGCGCCGGGCCCCGGCGGGGCAGGGGGTGGCTGCGCGCCACCGGCCCCCGTCCCGCAACGCCCCGCGCCATGGCGTCGGCCACCAAGCGCTGCTGCCAAAGGTCACTGACCTGCCAAAGGTTGCGTTCCCTGGGTCTGCGAGGGGCGGCAGCCCCCTGACCCCGTTGCCGCTGCTGCCTCCCTTCCCTGTGCAGAAGCAAAGACAGCAACTGCCACGGCCCGGGTGGCTGAGCGTGGCCTTATATACCTGTCCCGGTCCCCTGCTCACAATGAGGGGTGGGGCAGCATGGCCTTCTATGGCATGTCCTGGCCCCTGCTCACAATGAGGGGTGGGGCAGCATGGCCTTCTATGGCATGTCCTGGCCCCTGCTCACAATGAGGGGTGGGGCAGTATGGCCCTCTATGGCATGTCCTGGCCCCTGCTCACAAAGGAGGGGTGCGGCATTTTACGTAAGAAAATGCCAAAAGACAAAGATGTCTCCGGAGACATGGGCAAGAGAACTTGACCAACTGACCTCTTCCGTAGAAGTGGGTTTGCTGCTAGAAGAAACCAGGCCAAACTGGCTGAAAGCGGCAAAGTGGCAGCAAAATTGTGCAAACTCGGCTAATAAACATGCATTAAGCATGTTTGCACGGGCGGGGTCGCGTGTAGAAATGCTCGAAAGCGAATGGTAACAGGCGATATCATGGCCAAAGCCAACAGTCTGTGTAAATTGTAAACAGGAACACGTGAGTAGTTTCAGGGTTGTGTATAAGGACTCAAGAGCTGTAACACGGGGTCCTCCTCACGCTCCCAGCCGAGAGGCACCTTCATTGCCGGCAAGAAAAAGGGGTTACAACTAGCGTGCACTTCTGCTGCCTTCTTGCCGGTACCGGCACACGAACTAGAAGAGAAGAAAAAATTGCAAACAAATCCACTTGGGGAACACCTCTGAAGTCCTAACCCTGCAGCAGAGAGCCTGGGAGCTCTGAGATCCCTCCCTCTGCTCCGCATTTTGGCCCTGGAGGTGAAATTACCCCCGCCAGAGGCGTTGTTTTGATGTTCTTTACAGCCTAAAGCACCTCACGGAGCAGGGGCTACACCGGGACACCTCAGGAGGGATCACGCTCCTCTGGAGCAAAAGCTTTGGTGTTCCTAGGAATCTCAGGAGGCACGGCATGCCGATAGCTCCCTTTGTTCAGGGAACTGGTCAAATGACCTGTCTCCATTTCCCTGATGGTGTCTGAGATGCCTGGCTCGTGTGCACACTCTGTGGATGCTGAAATGCGTTGAGCAACCTGGTCTGATGTCAGAGCTGACCCCGCTTTGAGCCCTAGGTTGCACTAGGGACCTCTGAAGCTCCCCTTCACCCTGAATTGTCCCATGAGGCTATGACTTAGATGCCATCTATTCTGAGAAGTAGGTACATGTTTAGATGTCTTCACCTCCCGCTGAATCCCTTTTCCTAAGGAACACTGCAGGAGCTTGCAACACAAGCTCATGGAAGTGGCTGGAAGGGCCTGGCTGGGGGTCTCTAGCTGAGCCTCCTGCCCAGAAGGAAACGATCACCCACCCTGGGATCAGGTTGGCTGCAACGCTCCAGAGTGAAAGCTGAAGGCCTCCAAAGATGGAAATCACGGACACCCTCTGAGGGTCCAGTAGGTTTCTAGGGACCACTTCTTCACACAGGTGCCAGGTAGGCCAACAAAGGTGATGCTCACCTGACTCTGGTCCTTGCAGAAGAGGGAGTGCTGGTCAGGGTGTGAGAGACTGAATTGTTATCTCGAGCTATTTGTCTCAAAGACTGTTTGTTGCGAGAGACTGGACTGTCATCGCAAGCCATTCATCTCAAGGATTGTTTGCTGTGATGAGCCACTTATCCCAGAGATGGCTTGTTTAAGCAGGGCACTCCTCCGTCCATAAGGACGATTATCAGGCCACTGAGGCATCCAGGGGAGGAGACAGGCTGGAGCCGGCAAAGCATGCAGGAATGTGGGGACTATCATTCTCATGGAAACTGCAGTCTTTGAGATAAGGTACTGGTTTCTGGCATTGATCACGCAAAGGTCATGTGATAGATGAAACCTGCAGCGCATGAACAGTGTGTGAACAGTATGTATGCGTGTGCATCGGACTATGCCCTACAAAAAACCATGGAGACAAGCCATGGTGTGCACCCATCACTGAAGAATTGAAGACTGAGGACCAACGGGACGCCACTGGATTCATGGTGGTGTGATGGTCTGACAAATTATAGTCAAATGTCTCAAACATTCGTTAAAGAACTTTGGTGGAGAAAACGGCCTCTGTAAAAACGCTGGAGTTTTGTGAACAGGACATTGTGGCCAGAGGAGAGGGCCCCACGGAGGGTGGGACCGCACTTCTCCAAAGCCACAATTCCTTATCTTAAGTGACCAGGAGAAGGAGCACAGCATATGTGCCTGGAGGAGGAGGCCCCACAGAAGATGGGACTGTGCTTCTATCTTAAGCGGTCATGCCAGCAGAAGAAGAGAGGCAACTCCGCAATGAACCCCCCCCAAAGCTCACCGACCGATTCCAGAGAACCCCGGGAATGGGAACTGCGCATGTCAAAACCATCGACTAACACTATAAAAGAAGGCAGAATGAGTTCTCAGTGTGCACCCTCCGGAACTGGTTCTCTACGCTGGCTGGACCAACGCTGGACCCAGGACTGGTGAAACCCTTCTCTTCTCTCTCCTCTCTCTCTCTCTGCCCCCCCCCCCCTTCCTTCTCTCTTTTCCACAGCACCTACACCTCATCCTTTTAAACATAAACCATTGACCAAGTCTGAGACTAGGAGTGGATCTAGCCGCCCCTGGGCTCCTCTTTGAGAAGGAGTCCAGAAAGCAAGGGGGTCTGCTCTGAACCTTGTGACTCAACGGGAGGGCTCTCCTTCTGATACATTTCATGTTCCTTTTTCCATTTCTTTTTCTACATCTCCCTTCTCTTTTCAGACAGCGGCTTAATGACCTGTTACAAGGTTCAGATTGATAAGTTCACTTGTACTTGGGCAAGGTTAGCTAGGTTGAATAAATGTTGATTGTTGTTTGAACTCCCCTGGTGTTGTTTCACCTTAATTCTGACAAAGGAAATCCACGAACCTGAGTCGCTCCAACTTTGGGACGCGACAGGTGGCGACTATTCTTGCAGCTCCATCCCGACTGCTTGCTTGATTTCTGCCTTTGGCTTCCCAACGGCAGGCAGCTGTTCGGCCATTGCCAGGGAAGCAGAGCTTCCTCACGCGTAATGGTGACCTGGGAAGAGAAACACCACAACCCTCAATGCCCACCCTTCATCCTTGGCTCCCTGAGCGACGCACCTCCCCTCCCACGGCATTCCTGCGAGCACTCCTGTCCC
Source organism: Haliaeetus albicilla (assembly GCF_947461875.1). Classification (NCBI taxonomy): domain Eukaryota; kingdom Metazoa; phylum Chordata; class Aves; order Accipitriformes; family Accipitridae; genus Haliaeetus; species Haliaeetus albicilla. The sequence goes on from NW_027212517.1 coordinate 14,417, forward strand.
ATTCCCTGCCCGCTGCAGACCACCCACCTGCAATTAGCAAAGGCGGGCACCAAATTAACTCCTCCGGGAGCCTTGCACAAGTGCTTCGACCTCAAGAAGCACAAGAAGCAGCGGGAGGGCAAGACGGGTTCCCTCCGAGCCCCCCTCGTACAAACGCCTGCCGTTGGAGAACGCCCAGCTCAGCCGCTTGCCCTGCGCCTGGCACACTCAGCTCCCAGGACTGCCGGAGCCCTCGGCACTGCAGGTGCCTAGAGGAAACTCCTGGCCCCATGAGAAGGCCCCACCTTCTTCTCCCATGGGTCAGCACAGCTGGGGAGGGCTGCCAGTCTCCTCCCTTCAGGCGGTGCTGCCTCGGATCGGTCCCCTCGGCTGCCACTGTGCCCTGGTTTGGGGCCCGCCCTTCCCTGAGGGCTGCCTCTGACTGGCCCCAGGGCTCAGGCTGCCCAGGTGCACCTGAGGGGATGCTCTCTGTGATTGGCCGCCTGCTGCGGTGTGCTGCCCGCCCTCCCCTGAGGCGATGTTTCCTCCGATTGGCTGCATGAGATTGCTCCTCCCATCCAGTGATGGGTCAGGCGGCTCATCAGTCATCTGTGCTTTGCTCTTGCCAGCTGTGATTGGTGGAGCTGGCATGCCCCGCCTCCAACCAACACCCCCCCACACACAGGCAGGGTGCCCAGCTTTTTCCCCTCTTGCCACCTTTCCTGCAGGCCTCGAACCTTGACTGGTGGGTTACCTATCCATCACATGCCTTGCCCCCGCCTCCTCAAATGCGATTGGCTGTCCTGGGTCCACTGACTCCCCAGGGACTGCTGGGTGGAGGTTGCCAGGCAACGGACTCCACCTGTAGGGCTGAGAGCCTCAGAATGGGGCTGTGGGCCCTGAGGAAAGGCTGGGGGTCATCAAAGGCGGGTTTGGACCCTAAACCGAGGATTTCGGCCCGAAACATGAGGCTCTGGGCACTACGAAGGATAGGCGCGCTGCTACAGATGACGCTGGGGACGCTGCGAAGGAGGGGAACCTCTTGGTTCCTTTGCCCCCGGGTGCCGTGTATGGGGCAGGACTCCGGACTCGAGAGGGAAACTTCCTCTGGCTCACGGGCAAGGCTGTGCCAGCCCAGAGCACGCAGGAGGTTGCCACCTCTGAAGACCGGGACGAAGGAAGACTGGCCAGCTTGGCCCTTGCCGGTGCCCCCGCCACAGCAGGAGCCCCCCTCAGCCTGCTGTTCAACCCAGAAAGGGGCTCCATTCCCGCTTACATCCTCACCTTTACCAAGGAACACCCTTAGGAAGGACTGGGCAAGGCGGAAGCACGTGCTTCGTTTGAGCGAACTTTGCAGAGCGTTCCGTTTGGGTCACGCGTGTGGTGGGACCCGCGGGACAGGGGGCTGAGGCTCACGTGGGCTCGCAGCCGGGCCAGCGTGCACAGCAGCCCAAGGGACAAAACCACGTCTCTGCTGGTGGCCTCCCTGTGTGGAGCTGCCCCTGCCCCCTGCAGATGTGCAGAGGCTCGCTGGGGGTGAGGAACAGCACCAGTGGGGCCTGGGTTAACGGGCAGGGGTCCGACGGGCCAGCCAGATGCTACTCTCCGTCCCTCTGCTCGGCCCCTGTGCCACTGCTGACCCTTGATGTCCCCCCGCCGTTCCCCACTCGTCCCCCGGTGCCCCCCTTCCGCCCCCTGCCCACACACCTGTAACCTCCTGTGACCCCCTCGGTTCCCCCCAGTGCCCCCTACTCCCCCCAGCGCGTCACTGGGCAGTGCCGTGGGGGGTCCCAGCGTGATGGGACACCGGGAGGGCGAAGCCTGCTGTGGCGATACGGTCGGGGCTCTCCCGGGCTGTTCCCTGCACCAGCGCGGGCTGGTGCTGGAGGTGGTCGTGCCGCGGTGGGAGGGGTGGCGAGGGGATCCCCATGGGCAGTGGGAGGGCACGGCAAGGCCCCAGGACCCCACGGGGAGACCCCTGCTCTGGGGTCTGTCCCGGCATGACTCCATTGTCCCCAGCCCGGGAAGACCTGAGAGGGGCCCCACAGCTGGCAGCCCCCAGCCTCGGTGTCACCCACACGTTGTCTCACCAACCGCCGGGGTGCTATCAGGGAAAGAACAGATACACTCCCCTTTCGGTGTCTTTTGATGAGCTTTAATTAACTCCGTGGTGCTGGCTGGGGCCAGGTATTGCGGAGGGATTCCTCTAGTGCCTGCCTCGCTCGGAGGTCCCTGTCGTCCTGCGGTCCCGAGAGATCTGGAACAACACCACAGGCAGCGCCGTGGGGACCTGGTCCCGGCCAGGTGCTCCCCTGGCCACCCCGCTCCAGGGACCCGTTCGCCAGGGATCTTCCCACAAAAAAAGACATCCCAAGCAGCAGTATCTCAGTAAAAGTCCTCTGACCCCTTCCTTCCCCATCTCCTGCCTTACCTCAGCAAAGAAAGCTGTAGCTGTCATCCGCAGTTTAACTGAGCAGGAATTCAGCCACGGCAAGAGGTTCTTCACCAGAGAGCGGGAGACGAGCCCAGCGTTGAGCAGGACGCTGCGCAGGGGTCACAAGCGAGGGACACACAGTTACGCAGGAAGGCCACAGGCCGGGCCTCCAAAATTCACTTGCGCCGATGCAGACACTATTCTTCAGCTCCTGACGGCTTCCCGGGCACGCCGGGAGGGTCCCAGCGGCCATTTCCCTGGGCACAGCCCTGCAGGAGTTGGCCAGATGCATCCCTGGGGCTCTTACCTGGTCAGGAGACGCACCCCCTCAGGGTGAGCCACGGGGTCTTCCAGGCGAGCCCACACTCCCCGATTCACGAGCAGCCGCGTCCATTTCTGCGCCATGCATTTGCCCAGCATCAACTCGACAGCTGAAAGGAAAATCCTGGCAAAAGAAGCAAAGCGCAAAATAAACAAACCCAATCAAACAAAACAAGTCCAAATAGCACCACCGCCAGAAACCCCAAGAACTCTCAAATCGCAGCAGGTTAGGGGAAGACTGATCTGCAGCAGAGCTAAATACCCCTGGAATGATGCTTCACAGCCTTCCAGACTGCAGCTAACGACACTGGCATTTTCTTCATGCCCCAGACCCACCGAAGCAGAAGAAAAGCCACGCCTCTAGACTGACTCCACGCTAGGTGTCAACCAAGGCCAACACCTCATACCTCTTCCCACCAGCCTTTGGCCAAGAATGACACCAGTGCCCGCAAGAGTCACTGCTCCAGCGGGGGTCCGTTGAGGGAGTGCAATGCTATTGTGCACACAAGGGGATGCAGGAGGCAAGAGGACGGCCGTCCGCAGTATGAGCTGCGTAAGAGCTTCCTGCCTGGGAGCTGGAGTTTCTCCATGAAGGAACAGAAGTAAAACCAACCACGACGACCGCTTTCCACATCTAGGAAGTGGGGCAGGCCAAGCCCTCCCTCAGCCCCACAAAGGCACATGCCTTGGCACGGGGAACTGAAGCCAGCCCCTCCATCTGCCCCTTCGGCTCTTTACCTGCACGGCTTCTCCACATGCAGTTGTTTCCAGCTGGTCATGAGCAAAAGCTGCCTCTCCCCACCCAGCATTTCACTGGCCCACCTGAGCAGGCTGGGAAGGAGGTGGGGAAGCAGTTGCCTGAGCTCCTCCGTGCTCCTCAGGGCAAGCACCACCTCGGAGATGGCACGGGTGATCTGCAGAGAAACATGACCAAGAACCACCTGTTCAGGGAAGGCCTTTTCCCTCCAGCCTGGTTCCCCCGCCTGCCCGGGGTGGGGGGTCACTGTCCGCACTTGTCACTTCTGCGACAGCCTTGTGGCTCAGGAGTACCAAACTGCCCTGGCTCCCCACACTCCTTGAGGCCGGGCCAGCACAGCGCCCTGCGAATCTCCACGGGCACCCGCAAAGGGCACCCGACTCCCTTGCGCCCAAGTGTGAGTTAGCAAGCAGATGCCAAGCTGCAGAAATGTGTCTGCCGTTGAACGTACCGTCAGAGTCTCCAGAGCAGTCTGACAGCTGTGCTGCTCACGAGTGGAGGAGTCCGTCCCCAGGCGGTCGTTTCCTGCTCTGTTTAATTTCTCCACTAAGCACCTCAGGATCTGAATCCCAAGGATGCTTCTCCCCAGGCTCCTCCACAGCTCCACCGTGTCACTGCAAGGGAAGAGACGTTCACCCCTGAGCCCGTATCCTTGCGGTCCTGCGGTGCCCTCAAACCTCCTCACCTGCAATGGGGCTTACAATGCCCCACTCACAGCAGAGACACAAGCACGCAGTCTTGCAACACTCCAGACTGCTTGGGCAGAAAAAAAAGACCTGCTTCTCAACCGGACCCCCCCAGGGCAAGGAAGCTGCAGGGTCCCTGTTTGACTACAGTGGGGAGGTGGGTAGTGCCCGTACCTGTCCATGAGCAGACTCTTCTGGAGGAGACTGCTGATTACAGGCTCCTGGTGAAAGCGGGTGAGGAGAAACACTGCACGGAGCAGGAAGGGCCTGTGGGTGCTCTGCTGCATGTAGCTGTAAAGGGTGTTCAGGATTTTTGGCACCTGAATGGAAGAAGAGGAGAAAGAAGGGCTCCTTTACCCCCTCCTGTGGGGCCCAGACACAGTCATTCGGCACATGAGCGATGCCTGCTGCCTCGACACAGAGTCCAGATCCAGCTCGAAACCTCACGCCTTCCACCCTGCCTGACCCTGGCTCACACCTGGAGCCCAGTGTGCTCTTGGCAATCGTGCACCTGCATGCACACACGCACGCGCATGCACACGCTCACATGCACAGCCTCGGTCGCTGCATGTGCCCGGGCCCAACCCTATGAGCAGCTGCGTGCCCTGTGTGCACACAGAGGACACGGACCCATTTCACGCTCAACGCTTGGCTAACTCTCCCCATGTGTCCGTAGCGATGCAAGACCACGACCAAACACGCTCTTTGAGACCCCGCAGATGCCTTGCAGGGCCTCTGCAAGCGCACGTGTCTCCTTCCAGAGGAACCCCGTTCTCCAGGGACGCTTTTCCTTGCCTCTGCCCTCCTGAGACTGAGTTAGTCTGCACTGCTTGAGCCACTGGTGGCCCTAGAGCCCAAGCGGAGCGCAGCAGAGCGTGAGCGGAGGAGAACAGGAGCCTTGAAAGGGCAGGCACAGCACGAGGCCAGAGGCTCCCAGGCTACAGATGGGCAGCAACTAGTGGCTAAAGGAAGGGCACCTCACAGGCTGGGTAACACCACAGTCGGGGAAAGCAATGAGAGCAATGAACAACTATGCAACCTGTGGAAAACCTAGCATGCCCAGCAAAGCTCAGAGTAGATGGAACTGGGGACCAGTGAAGAAAGAGAAGGGTGAGGTGGGTCCCAGGGCAGGGAGGACTGACAGTGACCCCAGAGGAAGGGGAGGAATGGCAAGGCTGGTGCCTCCCAGTGCCTCACTCATGGGAAGGACCCGGACCAATGGCAGACTTTGGACAAGAAGTGCCCATAGCCTTGTCACCAGCTGGAGCAGGCGCCAGCAGCGGGTGCTAATGCACGACTCGGACCATCGGTAGCCCCTTGGCCCGGCACACAGGCGGCATTTCTTGAGCCCATGCCAACTGCACAGGGTGTAGTGCAACAGCCAACAGGAGAAAAGACAAGTCTAATGGAAAAAAAGCTCTCCTTTACCTCCTGGACTATCTCCTTTCTGCATTCCACCAGGAAGATGAACACCCACTTTCTCACTGCTCTTGCACGTGGGGGCATGACATGCAGCAAGCTGTCCAGGATGGCAGTCAGAAAGTCCACAGCCTGTGCTGCAGGGATGCACCTGCAAACAGCCTGGAGAGAAGTCAGGAACAGGAGAGCCCGCATCACAGCTCTGCCCCAGCGATTCGGAAAGGAAAGGCAACTTGACGGGACTGTTAGTTCAGCAGTCATGGAGGGGCCAGTCTCTTGACCCTCCTGCTGTGCCTACAGTGCTGTTTACATCTGGTGCAGCTAACCGATTTGGAAGCGTCTACCCCCTTGTTGTTTGCTTATATACCAAATTGGTATTCTGACAAGAGCACTCACGCACACACACGTGTGTGCAAACGCACACATCACGGTGTCTGCTCCAGCGTGCCTAAAGGACGGTCTTGCCTCAGAGCCTCCTGCTACTTGCTAACAACAGCTGTCCTGGACAGCCCGCTCTGGAGACAGAGACTCTGGAGGGGAGCAGGGAGACGCGCAGGAGCCCAGGAGCTGGGCCCCCACCCCACCCCACTGTTTCGGGGCCAGTTACCTTTGTTATTTGGGTACAGGTCTCCTCAAAAGCCTCGGTGTCCAGGCTGTTCAGCTCCTCACAAAGGCACCAGATCTCATCTGCCTGCGGCACCTTCATGCTCTTGGCTGGAACAAACAGCAGGAGAGAAGAGGAGTCACGTCTACAGAAAGCCAACCTCTGGCCCCAGATACCAATAACGGAGAACCCCCGTGGTGGCAGGGAAGGCCACAGGGAAAGCCAGGGCCCTCCTGAACTTGGGGCAGCGGGATTTCCTGAGCCCGATAAATGGCTGACAAATCCCGGGCTGGAAAGAGCCCTCTTCCTCCTTAAACCTTTTGCTGGGGCTTCAGGGTTTCAGCAGCCTCTGCTCCTAGCAGCTGCGTCCCCTATTCCCACACAGGCCACCATCGTCTCTGGGAGGCAGGAAACCTCCCTGTGACTTCCTCAGCACAGGCAGACCCTGCTGCCTGAAGAGGAAAGGGTGCAAACACAACCCTTTGCAGCACGCTCTGGGCCTGCAGCTCAGATCCCTCCTCCCTGCCCAGTTTGCTCTGGGCAGCAAATTGGTTTCCTCTCTTGTGCTCCACAGGAGATTTCTTCCCTGCCAGGGATGACTTTGGAGACTGCCTGGGTAGCTGCCTGTCTCTCCAGGCTGAAGGCAGGGAGCGAGGGGGAAGGCACCCTCTGAAACGTCGGGGACCTCATCCGAGCGAGTTGTCTGACCACCCTCTGTCTCTCCTGGACCGTGGAGAGGGACAGACGTGGAGGGGGACAGTCCCCAGCATTGGTGACGAAGTCCTGCTCTCAGACAGCAGTGAGGGATGGCCCTGACCACCCAACCTCACGCACGCCCCGGGGAGGTGGGACTCAGCAACACTCTCTCAGGGATCCTTCCTGAGATGGGCAGGGGGGCAGAGGGCTAACAGGGTGGGGGCACAAAACCAGCCGAGCACGTTGCCTCCCCCTTCCCTCCACGGGACCCCGGTGGCGCCAGGCCAGGAAGGGAGGGAGGGAGGACCGGGCTGAGCAAGGCTGGGAAGCGCCTGCTCTCCTCACCTTGCATTTGGAGAAGGTAGCCAAGGCAGACCCATGCCCTCTGGCGGCACGTGTCCAGGCAGTCGCTGGTCAGAGACCCCAGCAGTCCCACCAGGGAGCCGAACTGCTTGTAGGGACATCCTCTCTGCAGGGGACAGCAGCAGGAAAAAGGTTGCAGGCAGCCCCAGCGCCCGCTCGCCTCTACTGCCCAGACTGCTCCCTGGGCAGCGACCAGGCAGAAGGGCAGGCAGAAGGGCTGCCCCATAATCCCAGGGGCCCCGAAAGCCAGCACCCAGCCGGGCAGGGCTCCTTTCCAGGGCCACGAATGGTGGGAATGGGGCACCAGGGCACGCGGAGGGTCCCTACTCACCGTGAGCTCACATCGCTCCTTGCAAGCGCCCAGCACGTGGGTGCAAAGCCGCAGGGCTCTCTCCCGCTCCCATTCTTTGGCTGAGGTGAGCCAGCCCTTCAGGACCTGGGGCAGGGGACATCTCTCTCGCAACAGGAATCTTTCTCTCCCCGAGATCCCTCTCCCTCTCCCTTCTTCTCTGGCCCCTTCCTGGCGCATCCCCCGCCCCACCAAGCACCGGCCCTGCAGCCTCCACCGCCTCGCGCTCTGCAGCCGCCTCTGCCCTGCGTCAGGTCTTGCTTCCCTGCTGGCGTCTCCCTGCTCCGGCCTTCCCCCCAGGGCTGCTCTCGCCCAGCTCAGGGCTGGCTCTTGGCTTTCCCTCCACCAGGGCCCACTTCGCTGCCTGTCCTGAGGCTGCAGTGGCCGGGCGCTCCTGACCCCCAGCCCCGGCCAGATGCACAGCCCCAGAGCAAGGAGCCAAAGCCCCATTTGTCTGGAGGAAAGGTATCCACCTCCTATCACCCACTAAGGTCTCGATTCTCTGCCCTGGCAACCCTTTCCCTGTTGCCCCGTGGCTACTCACGTGGAACACTTTGCAAAAGCAGGCAGAGGTCGCCTCAGCCTCCAGAAGGGTTTCTATGAGGTGGCCCAGCTCTTCCATGCCTCTCCTGTGCAGAAGCTAAAAGCAGCAAAGGAGAGCTGAGGCTATGCATCATGGGGGCTGCCAGGGCGTGCTGAGGTGGGATCCTGACCCAGAGGTGGGCAGGCACTGGCCGGTGGGTACCTCCATGTTCACAGCTGCCCTCACACTCTTCCTTCCCTTTTTCATCTGCTCCTCGGAAGGATGGGACAAAACACTCCGGCAGCACACTGCCAGCAGGTTGCGATTTTCCTTCCCGCTCAGAGGCGGCCTCAGCTTGCTGGCCAGAGGAAAAAGGGAGACAAAACAGAAAGGGGATTTACTAGCCCTCTCCAGGGTGGTTTAAACCACAACTGAGTCCCTCCTAATCGAGGGCCCCAAATCCAACCCCCCCAGCCCATGCCAGCGAGCACTGCCTTCAGCTCCAGCAATTCCTACCTCCTCCCAGGCAGCAGGCAACCCCCCCTCCCCAGGTTAAGGAACCCCTGGGGCTCCCTTCTTCTGGGAGACACCTGGAATGGGGAACACCCTCCCGCTCCACAGCCCCAGCAGCTCCTGGCCCCATGCTCGAGCTGGGCTGGGGCACACTGGGAGTGCCCAGAGCCTGGGGAACAGACCTCACCTCAACTCCTCCAGGGCCTGAAACACTCCATACACCAGGGAGTCCCAGGGCTCCCTCTTTATCCAGTCCTGCAAGTCCCAGAGACAAGTGCAGAGTTGGCAGCGGGCAGGGACACGGGACAGCCCTCCCGCCGCCCCGGGGACAGGCTCTGCTGCCAGGCCTGGGCAGGCGCTGCCCCATCTCCCCCACGGAACCCCAAAGGCACTGCAGGAGGGACCCTGCTCCTCAGCCACAGCCAGCCAGTACCAGCACCCAAGGGCCCCACCAGCTGCGGACACAGCTCCAGGAGCTCACGTGAAGCCGAGAGGCCATCGTGCCTCTGGGGAAACCAGGCTGATGGCGCAGCCCAAAACTCCCCCGTGTGACGGCTCCAGCTACGGACACTCACCAGCAGGGTGCACATCGCCTCCTGCTTTAAGGAGAGCTCAAAGCTGCCGCAGTCGCCCACAGCCTGGATGGCACAACTGACCTCGGCGATGCTCTGCACCAGGGCGAGCTTGAGCTGCAAGTCCTGAGGCCAAAGAGAGCAAAGCACCCCTTGAACTCTTTGAAGGGCCGAGAGGTGGAAGAGGAGCATGGGCAGGGGGAACCCACGGAGGGCTTGCATCTGGACGTTGAGGACAAACCCCTCCTTGGGAGGTCTTTAGGAAGAGACCGCCCATCTCGGTACACCCCAGCCCCGAGGGGCCGGAGCTGGGGCACCCAGGCATCCCCACCCTACGCGCCCTGTGCTCCTACCCTCTCTTTATCTCTGGAGAGCCTCAGGATGTTGCCCATGATTTCTTTATCCACATAGGTGAGCAGCTGCTCCTTGGGGGCATGCAGTGCAATGCCGCTGTAGGTGCGCATGAGAGCAGCACGAATGGTCCGGGTTCTCTTCATCTTCTGCCGCCACTGTACCTGTGTCGACAGAGATGCCCTGAGACATCAGCCCCGGGACTCCTGCGGCGGGCTCCTGCGGCAGGCCCTGCCCCGCACCCTCGCCGGCTCTTTGTTTCCCCCAGCACCTCCCAGCAGCTCCCCAAGCTGCGAGTGCTGGGGCTGGGAGTTGTTCCCACCCCGCAGCTTGAGTTCTCTCTCTCGGAGAGGGAGGAGGTGCAGCCAGCATCGCACACGCTGCTGGCTGTTATACCACTGACTCGAGAGGTCGAGGAGCTGTCTGGAACCTTTCTGCGGACAGGTACCCGACATAGCCTGTCACGGTCCTGCTCAGAGCCGTGCAGCCCGTGCGGGTCAGTGGCGCAGATGAGCCTGGTCTGCTCACCTCCCCAGGCCAGGCTGCACTGCTCTCTCTGCAGGGCCCTGCCCTGCCCAGAAAGGCTTCCCCACAGCCCCCAGGTGGGGAGCAGAGCCAACGAGACCTCACCAGGCTCCTGCTCCCAGCCCTCAGCTTTGAGGAAGGGGCAGAGTGTCACACTGTGCCCACCCCCTTGTCACCAGCTCCTGCTGAAGTTAAGTCAGGGCAATGCGGCTGCGAGCAAGCAAGCAAGCAAGCAACTGCTGCAGCTGCCCCAGCTGGGTGGCTCTGATCCACCAGGTGCCAAACCCCATCCTCTCCAAAGACACCTCAGGGGCCCCAAGGCCAGGATGTCCCCTCTGAAACACAGGTCTCGGGTAGCTCTTCCGAGAAGGTTAATCTAAAGGCAGCTGCCACAGGGTGGCTGCTGCAGGTGTAGAAGTGGAAAGAAGGCCAAAAAAGGAAAGCCAACCAGCAAGCCCCTCGTTCCTTTACCTTCCAGCCCGTGGAACCCTGGCAGGACCAGTCTCTGGTGACAGCGGCAGAGAACATAGTCACCGTGTCCAAGACCAGGTGGAAGTGGCTCTCGGCAGCGTGGGACACAACAGAAATCATTCCCTGCAACCACGGAGAAACGGGGAGTCGGTTCCAGTCCAGGCATTCAGCCGTGGCCAGCGACAGTGGCCAGGCAGGACGTTGCAGCAAGCAGGAAACAGCAGCAACGGGGAAAGGAAGGAGGTCTGGAGCTGGCCCAGGAGCAGCCCTCCCTCTCCCCCAGGAAAATCCAGGGGATGCTCAGGACAGGAGCATCACCTCACCTTGGCCTCAGACAGCTCCACAGGGTTTGTCTCCTGGAGGAACCTCAGCACCTGCCCTTGGACGTGTCTGAGGTCCTGACAAGCTGCCAGCACCGTCCCAAGAGCCTTGTACAGGAAAAGCTGAAAGAGAAGAAGCCGAGCCCGAGATGCAGTCATGGCCCGACCCGTCAGGAGAGGGCTGGCCCCAGATGGACCCCACCACCTCCGGGAGCAGGCAGAGCCGGCCACGATGCCAGGCTGTGGCCAGCCGCTGGGGCAGCCCAGGGGAAACGCCTTTTGGGGACGAGGGGAAGGAAAGCAGTGAAATCTGCCTGCGTGGGCAGAGCACCAGCGCCAGCTCCAGCCCCAGTGCCGGGCAGGACACACACCTTCTCCCAGGAGCCGGCAGCAGAGCTGCCCAGCCGCTGGCTCAGCTCCTGGCTCAGGCCTACGGTCCAGGCCTTGTCCTCCACGGGCTCCAGCGACGCTCGCAGAAACTGGTGTGAACGGGAAAGGAAGCCAGCGTTCCCCTGACCTTGGCCAGGGCCCTTTCCACGCTCACGTGTCCCGGGATGCTGCGGGGGAGAGCTGCCGGGAACGGCAGTCTCTTCCCTCACCCCACCCAACCCTCTTTTCACCAGCTTCCCTCTTCGCCTAACGCCTCATGTGAGACCCCCCGGCAGGCCGGACTTAGAGGAGGAGGCAGCGCTAAGGCGCGTGCCACAGCGTTAGAGGGCATTAGCCACCAGCCGTGGCACGTGTGCAGGCAGCAGCTCCTCTTGAGCGGGCAGGCACCTACTGCCGGGGGAGGCGCAGGGTGCTCAGGAGGTGCCCCCACCTCCTGGTGCCTACACAGGCAGCCCCGAGCTTCCTCCCACAACTTTGCTCCCTCTTCTCCCCCCTCGATTTGTGACACCCCCCGCAAGGATGCTGTACCTTAAGCACACGGCGCTCCCACTCTGCAGAGGCCAGGGAGCTCTCAGTTCTGCCTAGGAAGCAAGAGGAAGCAAAAGCTCTCGCAGCTGTTTAAGCTCACACCAAAGACGAGTCCGGCGCTCTCCTCTGCGGTCCGACCTCCCAAAAGTCCCAGGCCACCAGGCTAGAGAGGGCCTACGCGAAAGCCCTCGCGAGGCCAAAGACACAGGAGGGATCCCAGGGGCGGTCGTCAGAGGCATTGACTCAATCTGGGGAAGGACGCACTGGCCGCAGCAGATCCCCACTGAGCGACTGCAGCTCCCACAACAACTCCAACCACCCAGTCCCAACACACATTTTCTCCCGAACCACCCATTGCCTTTTGCCCATTTCCAGCCCTTCTCCCAGGCTACTGCCGAGGACAGCTGCTGCAAACCTCGCCTGGCCTGGGGACTTGGTCCTCCAAAGCCGAGGGCTGCACCCCCTCCAGGAGCACCAGTCCCGTCCCTCTCCCAGACACCATCCTTGGGTGATGCCAAGACGTGCCCTCCGAGGGGACATCAACGGCCCCGTCCATCCCCTGGGCCGAACTGATGCCAGGGGACAGCTGCCCCCAGCCTCAGCACCGGCTCCCTGGAAGGGGAAAGGCAGCAGAGCAAGTGCTGGGGAACTGGGGACAATTGCCCTCCGTCGCGCGCCGGGCAGCTGCGTTTTCCTGCCCCCCTCCCTCCCCTCCAGCCTCTCCCTCCCCACCTGCACTTTACCTTCCAGGTACTGCAGCAGGAGGGGGATCTCGGTCGCCCACGCCGCCCCCAAGCCTCTGTGGATCCTGCCGTGGAGGGCCTGCAGCAGCTGCAAGGCAGCGACTGCGCGTTCGCGGCTCGGGTAAGGAGCTGCCGCCACCACCTAGAGGAGGGCAGGGGAGAAGGGTCGCTCCTGCTGCCAGAGCCACAGCTTCTCCCAGGAGGGAGCTCGGTGCCGCTTGGCTGGCAGCAGGCAGCCGATGGCTTCACCCAGGGCGCTGCCAGCCCTGAGAACGGAGTGGGATCCCTGATGGGCTCGGGCATGCTGCCTCCTCCTTGGGGGCTCCCGGCGCTGGCCTCAACAGCATCTCTGCCCCGGGATCTCCCACCACCCCTGGCCAGAAAAGCTCTTTCCCCAGGGCCCCGCTACTCACCAGCAGTCGAGCCAGCAGGGCCTGGGGAGCCGGCAGCCGGGCTGTGGGGAGGCAGAAAGGCTGGGTGAGCCGACGAGCCTCACGCCTCCCATAGCCCCACACAGGGCTGAGGGCTGAGAGCAGCTGCGCTGCAATAGCGCCGGCTGGGGGGCTCCCCAGGGCTGCCCAGCAGGAGATGAAGGCAGCTCCAGCATGGCCAGGAGCGAGCCCCGGCTCACCAGGAGAGCGCTGCGAGCAGGAGAGCCAGGCCTCTGCGCCGGGCAAGGGGCCACGCAGGGCAGAGCCCCTCGTGCCCAGCAGCAGAGCCTGTCTCTGCCCTTTGCTTTTCCTGGGCTCCTGCTCAGGGCTGGTGGGGCGCAGGGAGACGCGGGCTGGCCTGACCCCTGGCCAAACCCAGCAGCAGCACTCGCTGGGGCTCCTACCTTGCTCCTGGGAGTCCATGGCATCCGGCTCCTCCTCCTCCTCCTCCTCCTCGCACCCCGCTCTCTCCCGTCTCTCAACCAGGGCTCGGAGACAGCGGGAGAGCGGGATCAGCATGCCGCTGTACTGGGCTGGCACCACGTACTGCAGCAGCCTCGGCCACAGGAGCTGCAGAGAAGAACCGGGCAATTCGCCACACTGGCATTTCCGCTCAGCGCGAGGACGAAAAGGACGGTCTGCATTTCCCTGAGCCTGGTGCGCTTCAGCGCAGGAGGGGACAGGTTCAGGGCATGGGGGAGCACACGGAAAAATGTCCTGAAGGCAAGAAGTGGCCACAGCAGCAGGACAGAGGGCAACTTACTTTGGTCATCCCTCTCAGAGTGACGTCCAGTGAGCCCACGATGTCCAGGCACAGGGCTCGAATTGCTCCATCCTCTGGGTTTTCCCAGGCAAAAAGGCCTCCTGCCACCTGTAAGACAGAGTTGGCAAACCCCCAGTTACCTTCAGCTCCCAACTGATGAGGCTCAGGCACGCCTCACCAGTGCTCCTCTTGCTCCTGTGCCTGCCTCCCTCCCGATGGCCAGACGGACCCAGCTCGAGGACCGGGTCCCAGACCCTGGGAAGGACTGGGAAGCCTGGGAGCAGACAGTGCCGCTGCTTGTCTACTCGGTCCCCTGGGGCCCAAATGCTGCTGTCGTGCCACCAAAGCAGAGGTGAGGAACGTGCCCTTCAGCAAGGCTGTGCTCAGTGCCAGCCCTGGAGGCAGCACACCCAGCCCGACGGATGTGGAGGAGCACCCAGAAGCCCTTTCCTTTGCCCTGCTCCCAAAGCAGAGCCTCCCCGAGCCTCAGAGCGACGCACATGGATCTCCCAGCTAGAGGGAAGGTGCGGCCAGAGGGAACGTCCTCGGCGAGTCAGCGGGAGGCTCGGCCATCCCCAGCTTTCACCTCCTGGGCACCCAGCTGAATGCTGGGAAATGCTCACCACAGGGACTGCCAAACGGCCCGTCCCCTTGCCAGAAGGGATGTGGGCCCCCAGACTGTTACTGGATGGGCAGGGTGTGCTTTGGAGGGCCAGAGCACGAGAACACCACAGAAAGCTCCTCTAGCCAGGCCCACCTGTCTGCACTGGCTGTCTTTTGCTCACCGTCCATCAGCATTTAAGGATGGAAGATGTCCTGCCCCTACAAGACCCTCCCTTTGCAAGGCGGCTTTGCCGAAGGCGCCTGTGGGCACAGCTCGGCACCACAGTGCCGGGTGGCATGCCGAGGTGTAAACCCACACCATCCACTGACATCTCCACCAACATCGGCACAGACGCCCACGAGGAACGGCCATTCGGAAGCGGCTCTGATGGCAGTGCCAGTGCCGATGGCTCTGCAGCATGGAGCTCTCAGCACGGTCCAGGCACTGGCCAAAAAAACCAGCCCTGGGTGTCCTGCTCTGCCCTTACCAGTCTGCCCGAGGTCCGGCTGAACTCGCTGAAGATGTGCCCCACCACATCCCATGGCCAGCAGCTCTGGGATCCGGAGCTGAGCAGCTCCCTGCTGAACTCCAGAACTGCCCTCCGCACCTGCCAGGGGAGAGTGTGGTTATGGCCCTCCTGTTCAAAACCCAAAGGGTTTGCGCCTTTGTGGCTCGCAGAGAGGTGGCAAGGCCACGGCAGAAGCTTTCGCTCCTGGCGTCAGGGCTGGGCTTCAGCACCGGGCTGGACGGGCATTTGCCCCACAGAGCGCAGAGACCTCCCCGCTCTGCCCTGCCAGCTCTCCCCAGGGATGAGCCATCAGCCACCACCTGGGCAACGCGCCTGCACTTCCCCAGGCCCCCTGGCTCTGTCCCAAGGGAAAGGGTTTCTCTGCCTCCCCTGGCGGCACCCTCCCTTCCCAAACCAGTTCACCTGGGCACTGGGGTCACTGCACAAGGAGCGCATGGCCTCCACCAGCTGGGGCAGCTTCTCTCTCGCCGCAGGTGCTGGAAGAGATACGGAGAGGTGTGCATTGAGGCAGAGCCCCAGTGGCAGAAGGGATCCCCTGAAGCTTCCAATGGGACAGAAGAGCGGGGCCTGACTGGCTTCACGGGAAGCAGCGGCGTAGCCGGAGCAACCCCACTTCCAGAGGCTATTTTACGGGGACCGAAGGCCATGGCAACAGAGAGAACAAGAGAAACAGCACGGGTACGAGCAGCTCCTGTGCAAAGCAGCCCACCTGCCCGCCCACCAGCCTGCCCGTGCTACAGAGCTTGGAGCGTCGTCCCTGGTGTGCCGGCATTTCTAACTGCCGGGGGAGAGCCCTGCTGCGGGGCGTCAGCTCGGCTGGGGGACCCGCTCTTCGCAGCTCCTTTTGGGTGCCGGTGCACCACTTTCGGCCCGTTCCTGCTGTCAGCCCAGCAGCCCCAACCCCTGCCTTGCGTCCCTGGTCTGTGGCACTGACCGTCAGCGCGGGCCAGCACTCCCAGCAGGCCCAGGGCTGCCACGCAACCGGCCTCACTCCCACCGCTCAGCTGGGAGTGCAGAAACATGCCTGTCTCCTCGGGGCGCATTCGTGCTGCGGGGAAGAAATCGCATTCTGCGTCAGCAGGCAGCTGTCCCCAACAGCCAAGGACAGGGCGAGAGCTGCCACGGCACGGCGGGCCATCGCCCAGTCTCCTCTCCTTACCCTGCAGCATGATGCAGCGGGACAGCACTGCCTTCTGGGCCGGGCCAGGCTCCTCGGTCACATCAGGGAGCTGTGGGAACAAGATCCATTTTAGAGAAAGTGGCATCAGTGCTGAGAGGGACTGAAAATTAATGGTGCTCTCCGTTCTCCTCTCCCTGGGCACTCTGGGCATGGGACCCACAGCCGAAACCCAGCCCACCCCACGGTGGCCCCGGGCACACACAGAGGTTTGCGGCAGCCCAGGCTGCCCAGGAGCTGAGGCTGAGCAGCGCTGAAAGGCTGCCCTCAGGGTGCTGGCGCTCCAGAGTCCTCCTGCGACTTGGCCGAGAGGGAAGTGGCTGTGGGAACCGGGCTGCCCCTCAGGCCCGTTCCAAACAGCCAGGATCAGGCCTCCTGCAGCCTTAACATGGCACCCGGATCGAAGTCCTGGCATACTCCAGGCCTGCAGGAAGGTCCCAGTGGAGGAACGCCCTGCTCTGCCCTGCCAGCCGGCAGGTCTTTCCCCTCCGTGGCAATCACGGGTGCAGGCCCCAGGCTTGCGGCAGGGCGCAGGGCTCCCCTTACCTGGCGGCGCACAGCGGTGCTGATGGCAAGAGCCGTGCCCTGCGGCATTGGGGTCTGAACTCCCTCCAGTATCTCCAGGACATAGCTGAGGCTCTACAAGAGAACAGGGGGGAAGAGGAGGCTAAAGCCACCTAAAGGCACTTGGGAAGGGAGAAACCCAGCACATCTGGGATAAGGGGAGCCCCTAACATCAGCTCCCGGGGAAAAGCCCGATGAGCAGAGCAGCATCAAGAGGGTCTCTTTCCTCGGAACCGAGCCCGGGCTTGACAACTCGGTTTCCCACTCATCAGACCTCGCCAGTCGCCGCATGGGACTGGGCATGGCCCTGGGCATTCGGGCAAAGCTCTTCCTGCACACAGAGCCCCAGGGAGCTGGCAATGCCTCCCTTCCCGAGCAGATGAGCCCCAGGGACTCTTGCCTCCCTCCCGCCCTGCCCCGGGTTTCTCCTTTTCTGCCCAAAGAGCCCAGGAAACCTCAGGCCTCCTCTGCTCTTCCTGTTCCTTCTCTAAGGGCTTCCCAGCTCCTCCTGGCACCCCACAGCTCCCCAGTGCCTCTTAGCACTCGCGCAGACCCACCCCAGCAGCCACGCCAGGCCCTGCGCAACATCTCACCTTGGTGAGCCGGGAGTTGTCTCGGACCTCCTGGTATTGCTGCAGGAGCCAGAGGAGCTGCTCCCAGGTATGCTCTCGGTACTGCTCCTCATGCAGAAGGACCTCCAGCATGGCAGCCACTGCCCCGAGGACAGCCTGCTTGTCCTGAAGAGGGAAGGGAGAGGCTCCGCTTGGAGGGCTGAAGGTCTGCCTAGTGCTCAGCATCCCCTGGACACCGGTCTGCCCTTCCCACTGGGAGGGGTTTCCCTTTCCCTTCCGCCCTGCAGAAGAAGGGCTCGCTCCAGAGGAGAGAGAGCACTTCCCCACCCTGCTACCCCAGCCCTCCCTGCAGAAAGGCCCCAAGGCTCGGCTGCTTCCCGTCGGGAAGCCCCCCTCCCCTCGGCCCTCTGCTCGCGCCCCACTGGGCACAGACGGACCCAGCGCCACGGACATCCCTGCTGCAGCCCCAGGCGTGGAAAGCAGCACTTCTCACCTCTTCCTCCTTGCAGTCCAGCCAATTTGCCACCACATAGCGGAAGACCGGGTAAATGGCTTCACAGAACTGTGCTACCCCCTTGCGAGGGAAGGGGCATTGCTCCCAGCTGCAGAGGTATGTACTGACTCCTTTCGACCATTGCTCCAGGACTGCACCAGGACAAAGGAAAAGGGAGCATGTGAGAGTCTGCAGCAGGGACGGTACCTTGCGTTCACGCCCAAGCCTGCTTTAAGGACGGTCCCAGGCTCGGCAGGGCTCAGCCCAGCACTAGATCTGGATCCGAGGGCAATCTGTGCTCTTGAGGTGCCTGGATTCAAACACCCCACCGTTTCTCTCCTCCTCACACCCATCGCACCTTCTCCTCCTCAACGGCCCCTTCCCCTCCAGCATTTCCAACTGCACATCCTTCCCTTCCCTTCTCCCTTCCCCTCCCTTTTCCCTTCCCTTCCCTTCCCTTCCCTCATACTCGCCCTTTCAGAGCAGGGAGTTTAATCCCAGAGGGAAGCGGGGGAACAGAAACCATGGGAAGGGACCCAGGAGTTTCTCCGTGCAGCGCTGCCGCGTCCCGCCCACAGACACCTCCTGGCCTTCCCCCGCTCCTCCTATACACTCGCTGCAGTTTGGGATTGCCCCGGGCTCACACCCACCACGTTCCCTCTGAGATCACATGGAGGCATCGAAGGCCGCCCCTGCCCCTAGGACCCCAGCCAAGGAGCCGACACTCACCACTGCAGACGGCATGCAGGACCTCGCCGCTCCCCACCTGGGTCAGCACGGCGCGCAGGGCGAGCAGCGTCATTCCCACAAAGGGGATGCACCGCAGGGCTGCAGAGGAGGCAGGGACAGAGGGACCGAGAGGGTCGGTGAGAGACACGGGAGACTGGGGTCCATCCCTGCCAGGGCTGGGGCTGCTGGGCCACGCAGGACGTGCCGGAGGGCGTGGGACGGGCTGCCTTCCCCAGGGGGGAAGCCCTTTGGGGAAATGGGGAGGACGGTGGGGGGCCAAGACCCCGCGGGTTTGTCTCCAACAGGTTCCCACCCTTTGGGAACTGGCATCGGGCTGATAAGGCAGAGCTGCCAACTGGCCCTGGCACGGAACAAGGAGGCACGGCAACTCCGTAGCCCCCCAGTTCAACACAGGGCGTTTAGGGAGGGGGAGGATCCCTTCTCCTTGTTATCACAGACCTCTACCCAAGGCCCAGGGTGCCATACCATATCTGCGGGCCATTTTGCCCAAGGTGAGGAGCACAATCTCATCAGGGACCTTCCTCATGGCCTTCAGGTGGCTCTGGAGCTCGGACATGACAAAGTGGAAGTGGGAGCGGGCCAGAGCTACCAGGACGTCACTAGCGGCCATCTTCACGTCACCTGTCACACCCTGCAAAAGCGTCACAGGTTAAACACTCCGGAGAAAAAGGCTGAGGCACTAGGGCAGGCTGAATGACCCCATCTCCTCTGCAAGACCCCTCGGGACAGCTGTGCTCGGGGCCGAGCGCCTGCTGCCTCTTGTACCCTGGGATAGGCGAGCAGTTCCCTGGCGAGATGAGGGAGGCTTTGCCCCAGAACAGCCCTGTGCTGCTGCCCCCTCTCCCTCTCCATGCAGATGCCAGGATCAAACTGCCGCAGACTCAAGACCCCCCTGGGACCTCTCCGTGGGGCTGGTGGGTTGCCACAGCTCTTCCTCAAAGCAGGACAAACAGTGTTGAGCTTGAACCCAGCTGTCGCTCAGTTAGAAACAGCCCCGAGTCCGCTTCTCTGCACAGTTCCCTGCCTCCCTGTGGAGTGACTGCTAGAAGTGACTTATCAGTATGTTCCCCGCACCCCCTTGAGGGAAGGCAAAACCTCCAGGGTGGAATGCAGTGGACACGCAAGGAATTGGTTCCCTAATAATTCTCTGTGCAACGTAACCTGCAACCTTAGATGTTAGCAACGCCAAGGGAGTTTGGTGTGCTGACCCTAAGAGAAGTAACACGGAGGGTGGAGTGGAGCGGAGACGCCACGGCCAGTCTCTGTGATATTATCGCAGGGATAGGGAACTGGAACGATAGGAACGGTAGGTCCCTGCATTGAATCCACGGAAGCAAGGAGGTAAAATCACGGGGGTTCTGTCGATCTACCGCCCTACTTCTGATTTATCTCCTAAGTGCCCTGTCCTGGGGTACTGACACGCAAAATCACGTCCTCTGGGTGAACTTTGCTCATTATAATACCAAAACACACCTCCATCCCAAAAGCTACCCGCCTCCAAAGTGCAACCACCCCTCACTGAGCCTGCGCTCTGAATTTTTTTCTAGCATGTCCTTTTAAAAGCAAAGCGAGAGAACTTAATACCAATCAAAGAAAAGGCATGCATGACTTGAGTCGCTCAAGCTCCACCTAAATAGGAAAATAGTATAAAAAGGCCCAAAGAGAGGGGGACTATTAGGGAAGATACCGTCGTGGACAAGTTGGGAGGACATCACTGCCTTCTGGGGTCAGTCGACAGGCTGAACCTCTCTTCCCCCCAGAGGGACACCTCTTGGGTGAGATTCGAACACTCGGCTGTACCGAGTGCTTTCCCGGGAAACTTAGAATTCTTTAGAGCTCTTTTTCTTCCATAATTTCATGCGCTTGTAGTCGACTGTATTATTATTTGCACGTGCCTTGCAGACAGTGTATTTATCATCATCAATCCAAAAGAACCTGTACTCCTGTTGCTTTAATAAACTGTACTATTCATTAAAATCTAGCCGTGATAGTTCATTGAACGCGACTAAACTGAAAGTACAGCGCGCTATTTGTGCGTCCGTAATCGTGATAGTTCAACATATTGAACGCGACCGGACTTACAGTGCTGAATTGGGTGTCACCCAGAATCTAAGCCTAGCCGCCCCCAGCCCCTCTGACATCTAAAGACAAGCTGGAACGCAAGGGGGTTTATTTTCTGCCAGAAGTCTTTACCCTTTAACACAACACTCCCCTCTCCAAATTCCCTGTCATGACGAGTCCCCAGAGCCTCTCCCTTAGGACCTCTGCTGGGTCTGAACAACCGAGGAACATCTCCGCGCCACTCTGTATTTCCCCCAAAACCAGGGGCAGAGGCAGGCTGCTTGGGTGGCCTTGAAAGAGAACAAGCTCA
Organism: Haliaeetus albicilla; assembly: GCF_947461875.1. Classification (NCBI taxonomy): domain Eukaryota; kingdom Metazoa; phylum Chordata; class Aves; order Accipitriformes; family Accipitridae; genus Haliaeetus; species Haliaeetus albicilla. The sequence goes on from NW_027212517.1 coordinate 35,215, forward strand.
CCTGGGCTGCTTGCATGTCACTCAACGCCTCTGCTATCAGGCGGTTCACAACGCCACTCGTCAAACAGCCGTCGTCTCCCCACAAGACGCTCTCCAGCTCCCGGTACGTCTCCACTCGGTCACCCTGGGGACGGACCACAAAGGGGAGTGATGGGACTTGCTTTGCCCTTGTTCCCAGGGAGCCACGACAGAGACCTGCTGCCCCCCAAGTCATCTGCGTGACACAGGCACGAGGGACGAGTTGCAGGCATCGGTCAGGACAGCCACGGGGAACAGCAGGATCTTCCGCGGCGCCTCTGACACTAGCAGAGAGTCAGACAGGGAGATCGACTCCACCGGGGCAAAAGGCCACATGGGAGCCTGGGCGGTCACTCCTGAAAACGGGGGATGGCGGAGCTCAGGGGGAAAGTGCCGGCCAAGGAAGGGTGTGACTGTTCACTCAACTCCTGCCTAGATTTTGGCTAACCCAGCTCCTGCTAAGGCCTGGTGTATGCTGGGAGCAGCGCCATTAGGTCAAAGCGAGAGCACCGCGTAGGCAGGACGGGTGGCCAGAGAGAGCTAAAGGGCCATGATGCAGCCATTACCAGCTGCGGATGGCTGTCTCCGGCAGCCACTACCTTTTGTCCGGCAGTTTCCTCAGAATCCGCTAACGTAAGGAAATGGTATAGACCCAGCCTCCAAGCTGGAGGGTATAAAACATCAGCTTACTCAAAAAGCTTTCGAAGCAGATCCAACAGCAGCTGAACTGCTGAGGCTTTCATGCTTCCCGGTGCGACACAGGGGACGCCCACACCGTGATGGAGGAGGAAGGGTGAGCGCTCTCTCAGTTGGCTCATAGGTTCATAGCAAAAAAATTCTTTTTTTTGCTCATAGGTGCACGATATTAAGAGTTACAGATTATAAGTTACGAAACCTTATGACTTGACTGGTGAAGGAGTGAATTCACGTGATAGACGAGTCTGGGAGAAGGGAACTGAGCCCCTGTCATGTTTTTTTATTGTATTTCTTACTGAGCTCATGAAATAAAGTTGAAATCACAGCGTATGTTGTCCTGTACATTTGAGAGATCCAAATGGACCGTGACAAAGGGGAAGGCATGGGAACGAGACCATGCCCCGAGGAGGGGAAGCCGTGAGCACCCTGCGCCTTGGGGCCCAGTGTTGCTCCTCGCACGGGCAGGAGCCCCAGCACTGGGAGCTCCCGGGGAAAGGAGTGGGGAGCAATGGCATTAGTCCAGCTTGAGCAGCAGGATCGGCGCCTGGGGACAAAGTGCCTGCAGGAGGGCAGAGGTGCTGTCAGGTGAGACGCCCCTCTGCCACGGCACCCGGGGAAGCCAGGGGCACGGAGGGGAGCCCTCAACCCCCACCTCACCTCATGGTCTTGCAGTCGCTTTAGCAGAGAAGTCCCGACGGCCACAAAGGTAGTGACGGCCGCAGGGACAGTCCCCGTCACCCCGCCTCTGTCCTCAGAACGCGCAGGTCTGGACTGGGAACGCACGCATGGGCAGAGAGCTGCAAGAAAAGAAAGAAATGGCTTTGCTGGCTGCAGGGCTTCACACCAGGGAGGGGTGAGGATCTTCCCAGACTGCCCCAGCACTATCAGCCTGTGCTGGGCTGTACTGGCAAGAGGGAAGTCAGTGGGATGAGGGGAGGGAGTCTTCCCCTCACCGCGGCAGTGGGAAGACCACCTTGGGGGACTGGGCCCATCCTGGGCTCCTCAGTGACAGAACGGCAGCAATGCGCTGGAGCGAGTCCAGCACAGGGGCCCTGAGCTGGCCAGGGGATGGACATGGGCTCCGCAAGGAGAGGCTGGCAGGGCTGGGGCTGGGCAGCCCTGACAAGAGCCGGCCAGCCCAAGTCACCTCTGAGCGGTCCCCAGCTGCCTCAGGGAGAGGATGGAGCCAGGACCCTCTGGGACGTGCCTGGCAGCAGGATGAGAGGTGATGGGACGCAGCCCCCAGCACCCGGCTGGGACAGACACTGCCTCCAGCACGTATCAGACCCCAGCCTGCCACCAGCCCCTCACCTATGAGCGCTCTCATCCTCCGCATGGGCAGCAGGATCCCACGGATCGACACACTGCTCCTCCAGGCAAAAGCCATGAGAAACTGGGGCAGCACCAGCCCCAGGAGGAAGATGTAGAGCCCAACCATTGTGACCTCACAGAGGGCTCCGGTGACATGGGGACATGTGCTGGGGACGCAGCAGCACCCTGGGGACCCCCCCAGGCCCACAAATGCAGGATTTTCCATCACTTGAATTTGCTCATGGTCTTCAAAGAGTTTTAGCAAAGACTTGCTCCAGACAGCCCTTCCCAGCTCTGTCCCTGGGAAGACTGGGACTTCTTTTCTCTCTCAGAAGAGAAGACTTTTCCTTCGGCGGGGGACTGATACTGGTGGGGTGTCCCAGGCCCTTGTGCCTGAAGGCAGGAGTCTGGAGAAGAACAAGCAGCAGTGGATGGGGATCAAGTCAGGTGAAAGGCAGAACATTAAAGCAATTAAGCTTAGTAAGAGTAGAGAAATGAGTCTAATGACCATCAAGAAGAAGGAGAAATGTTTGTAGAGCACGCTACTGTTAGTGTCTTTAGTGAAAGTAGAACTGCAGCAAATTATGTGGTGGGTTGAGCCCAGGTGGGAGGTAAGCCCTGCTCCCCAAGCTGGGCAGGCAAATGAGAATAAGGAACTGTTGCTATCAGTTTTCTTTCCTTCCTGTGGCTTTGGTGAGGGGACTGAAGAGCCTGTGTTTTTTTCTAGAGCCATAGGATGCTTTGGGTTGGAAGGGACCTTAAAGAAGGCTAGAAGGCTGTGGCATAGGCAGGCAAGAGGGGAGAGGCGTCCCTGGGTGGGCTCGAACCACCGACCTTTCGGTTAACAGCCGAACGCGCTAACCGATTGCGCCACAGAGACTCCCAAAGGGAGCTCCGCGGGGCTTCCCAACGGCAGGCAGCTGTTCGGCCATTGCCAGGGAAGCAGAGCTTCCTCACGCGTAATGGTGACCTGGGAAGAGAAACACCACAACCCTCAATGCCCACCCTTCATCCTTGGCTCCCTGAGCGACGCACCTCCCCTCCCACGGCATTCCTGCGAGCACTCCTGTCCCATTCCCTGCCCGCTGCAGACCACCCACCTGCAATTAGCAAAGGCGGGCACCAAATTAACTCCTCCGGGAGCCTTGCACAAGTGCTTCGACCTCAAGAAGCACAAGAAGCAGCGGTACTGGGCACAGTACCCTGCAGGAGTTGGCCAGATGCATCCCTGGGGCTCTTACCTGGTCAGGAGACGCACCCCCTCAGGGTGAGCCACGGGGTCTTCCAGGCGAGCCCACACTCCCCGATTCACGAGCAGCCGCGTCCATTTCTGCGCCATGCATTTGCCCAGCATCAACTCGACAGCTGAAAGGAAAATCCTGGCAAAAGAAGCAAAGCGCAAAATAAACAAACCCAATCAAACAAAACAAGTCCAAACAGCACCACCGCCAGAAACCCCAAGAACTCTCAAATCGCAGCAGGTTAGGGGAAGACTGATCTGCAGCAGAGCTAAATAGCCCTGGAATGACGCTTCACAGCCTTCCAGACTGCAGCTAACGACACTGGCATTTTCTTCATGCCCCAGACCCACCGAAGCAGAAGAAAAGCCACGCCTCTAGACTGACTCCACGCTAGGTGTCAACCAAGGCCAACACCTCATACCTCTTCCCACCAGCCTTTGGCCAAGAATGACACCAGTGCCCGCAAGAGTCACTGCTCCAGCGGGGGTCCGTTGAGGGAGTGCAATGCTATTGTGCACACAAGGGGATGCAGGAGGCAAGAGGACGGCCGTCCGCAGTATGAGCTGCGTAAGACCTTCCTGCCTGGGAGCTGGAGTTTCTCCATGAAGGAACAGAAGTAAAACCAACCACGACGACCGCTTTCCACATCTAGGAAGTGGGGCAGGCCAAGCCCTCCCTCAGCCCCACAAAGGCACATGCCTTGGCACGGGGAACTGAAGCCAGCCCCTCCATCTGCCCCTTCGGCTCTTTACCTGCACGGCTTCTCCACATGCAGTTGTTTCCAGCTGGTCATGAGCAAAAGCTGCCTCTCCCCACCCAGCATTTCACTGGCCCACCTGAGCAGGCTGGGAAGGAGGTGGGGAAGCAGTTGCCTGAGCTCCTCCGTGCTCCTCAGGGCAAGCACCACCTCGGAGATGGCACGGGTGATCTGCAGAGAAACATGACCAAGAACCACCTGTTCAGGGAAGGCCTTTTCCCTCCAGCCCGGTTCCCCCGCCTGCCCGGGGTGGGGGGTCACTGTCCGCACTTGTCACTGCTGCTTAGACCTCAAGAAGCACAAAGGGGCCTCGGGGAGGTTCTCCCTTCCACAAGATGTGCTTCCTCAACTGGGGTTTTTAGCATGCATGAATGGTGACTGGAGAAACGTGGTCATCCCCTGACAATGAGATGGAAAGCCTTAAGAGCTTCTTAACGTCTCAGTTAGTGATTGGGCAGTGACTGGCAGCGCGTAGGGATGCCAAAGAGGGTGGAGGGAACTCGGCAAGAAGCAAGGCGGCGGTTGAGGGTTTTAGCGCATCCTTCCAACCATGTGCGAACCCAGAAATGGGAAGCCGTTGATGTCTGTGGGTGGAGGAGGAATAGGTCTGCCCTGGGAACGTGACTGAAGGACTCTGAACAAAGGAGAGGTTTCCATCATGTGCGCGTGCCTCACCCGGGGAGATGGGGAATGCCCTCTGCTGTGGCGTGGCTAGACGGTGCTCAACATGCTCCATGAGCTGACCTGCCTCTCGTCCTCCCCTTCACTCCCCACACTTGGATGGACCTCAGGAAGCCTTTTGCTTCCTTCTAGGCTGGTTCATTCTTTCAATATCTGCAGTTCAGGAACTTGGCACCAAAGGCCTCGTTAACATGCAAAGTGCCACAAGAAGCCACATAATAGAATTCTAGAATCATAGAATAGTTTGGCTTGGAAGGGACCTTTCAAGTGTTACCAGAAGTCGGCACTTCAGAAACTCTCTGAGACTCAATTTTGGAGTTTTAGAAAGCAGGCATTCTTCATTGCATCGCTGGATGCACGGGGGATCGTTCCACCTATCGTGCATACCAATTCTTTCAACAGTTGAGATTATATACAGAATGGACATACATATTCACGATTTTTCCTGGAAACAATTAACATATTCATCTGAATTCCAGGAACTCAGTCATATATGTAAATGTCCTTGGCGCAGGCGCACTCGAGATCTTTGGTGATCTTCAGGGGTCCTCTGGTGGTCTTTGATAGTCTTCCTCACTTGTCCACTAGTTGACCCTTTTCTAGTGATTCTGCGTGGTTGGACACTACACGTTTGATACAACTTATGCTAAAGAATGTTCATTAGTATCTCTACTATCTCTCTTTTCTTGATATGCATTCTTTTGTCACAAACCACATTGACGCTCTGCAGCCGTACCCGGGAGAAGGCAGCCATTGTGCCCTGTCCCTCTGACAATGCAGCAGGGAAGCCTTGCTCAGCAGCACGTCTTCCTACAAACTGGACAAACTGTGAGGGTTGTTCTGACAGATGCTTTGGACGTGGCAGGTTTTGGAGACTCCTCCAGGAAACTCACACATGTGCACTGCCCTGCAGCTGGAGCCTTACCGTGTAAAGTCCTGGGAAGACTTCTCCCACACTGGGAGCTCAGCTGTCCTCCCACTGACCTCTCTCTACCTCGCTCGTCTCCCCTCACTACCTGCAGGCAGTGCCTTCAGCCCTGCTGTGCTTCGCAGGGGAGCTGCTCCTGGGCAGAGCTGTCTCTCACAAAGCGCTGCCCACTTGCTGGGAGCTCCCTCCGTCCCAGGAGCCCGGCCCAGCTCAGGAGCAGAGGACCAGCCCAAGGCTTCACTTTCTCTGCCTCTCCTGGGCTCCCTGCAGATGTCTCAGCTCCTGAAAGGCAGTGGAGTCACCCTTGGGGGATGGACTTTTTAGCTGACTGCAGTAATCGCCAATTGTCCCTCTCTAAAGAGTGGAGAGAGAGCGATTCCAAAAGCATGGCTTGTCCTACCAGAGCACAGATGTCTATGAGAGGTGTAGATGTTCCCCTCTGGGCACGGATATTCTTGGCCCATAACAAAAAGGACACACAGGCAGTGACAGGGAGGTGTTGGTTAAACGCTCTGGCTGGGCGGGGATTCAGCTGAAGCAATGCAGACATCTCATCCCCAGCTGGAAGCCCTGGGGATGAGGCAGGATTCAGATCCCCCCATGCATCCCACAGACCCACAGTGTTAAGGGATGTCAAGACTGGCCACCGCTTCCAGGCACTGCAGCCAAGGACCCCTCCCACCGTGCCCCTGGAGCCCAGACCAGTACCACCAGTACAGTCCTGCCTGGCTGCTGGAGCCCAGCCCGGTGCCTGGGGATCTGGAGCCTTTGCTCAGGCTGAGGGATGCAGCTGCCACTTTTCCGCTTGCAGGTGCAACTTCTAGCGAAGCTGAGCACGCATCCCAGAGATGCACACGCACAGACACACCTGCGGAGAGGACACTGACACGGCCAGTCACACAGACGAGGCGCTGCCGTCAACAGTACCCACATGGAGGACTCACACAAAACACAGAGACAGCCATGTCCCCTCCTCCTCTTGGGCTGCCAGAGACAGGAGGTCACTAGTGCAGGCACACACACAACACGCTGTGCGTTCACAAGCACACGCATGTTCACGGATCCCCAGAGTACCGGCACGGCCTCTCTGCCCTGCCAGTACCCCTGCCTGGATTCCGGCCCTCTGACCCACCCCACGAGTCGCCTACTTGCTGACTGGTCCGTCTTGGTGCTCCCTGCAAACGTGCAGCACTCACACATTCGTGGTGCAGGAACCCCACAGCCACCCAGCACAGACCCTCTGCCCACCTGATATCCCAGCCAGGGCCCGGCTGCACTGGGACCCACGCCAGTAGCTGGCACCACAAGCCAGGGGTGCCTACACCCCCCGGTTGACTCCAGTAGCTGGCACCCAGTCCACCCACGCCAAGCCCCCCAGTAGCTGGCACATAGTCCTTTCAGTACACATCCACACAGGATAGAGAGTGAGGTTGTGCAGAGAGATCGTTAGGAAAAGATTTAATAAGAACATATAAGAAGACAGGACAGACATCATCTGTGTCCTGCTACCAATCACTTGTCTCTGGACAGACTCCGGTGTCATCAGGTTGTCCGTCATCTGAAACTTCTTCAACAAGATTAGAGGGGACGAAGCCTCTTGTGCCGTCGGTCAGCTCTCCCACGTACCAGCCGTCTTCATCCACGTCTCCAAAGATGTACACGTATTGCCCAGCAACTAGAGGAAGCTCTAGTTCAGGCCGCTCATTGGGACCACTGAAAGGATCGTAGCTGTATCGAGCTACGAATGCTCGCAGCTCCGCCGGTTGTTTTCTCATAGCCGCCAGGAGGATGGGCTCCTTGTCTGCAGCCCCGTTAGCCTGGCGCGGCCTGGAAATGATACGCTTGGATCTTTCTCTTTCCAGCCATTCAAGTTCCCGAAGTAGCTGCTGGTGTTGCTCGTTTAGCTTCTGATACCAAACCAGCTGGGCTCGAAACAGTTGCAGGGTTTCTTGGTGCTCCCCGTGTGCTTCTGCCTGAGCCCTCGGCAAACACTTGCCTTGCTCTTCTTTCCTCTGGAGCGCTAACTTTGTCTCCTCAAGTTCCTTCTCCAGCTGTTGACTCCTTTCTGCCATTTCTCTCATGGCTTCCAGTTTGCGCTCTGCCTCTTCCAGCTGGGTTTGAAGACAGACCTTCATTTGGATGGCAGCATCTCGCTCCGCTGCCACTCGCGCCAGTTGCCCTTTCAGGTCGGCATTTTCAGCTCGAACTGTCAAACCCATCTGCCCACGGAGGCGAGCATTTTCTTCAGCCAGGCGGGTGTTTTCATTTGTCACCTCCGAGAGCTGCACCTCTAACTCCTCGCCGGTTCGGCTGTGGGCGCTCACATGATCAGAGGCCTCTTCACCTGCAGCCACTTGGGCCTGAAGCTCCTCAGCTGCCTTCTCTGAGAAGTCATGCTGCTTGTCTTGTGCCAGCAAAGCTCCAGCAGGCTCTCCCATTTCTCCACCCCTCTGCTGAGGAAGCGATGCCGTGCACGGTTCCTCGGTGGGGCTTTGGATGGGCAGTGGCACTTGAGTGTTGATCAGGCAAACAGTGGTCGCCTGCAGTTGCCTGGATCTTTCTTCCAGCCGCGAGGCGAGGGCAGCTAGGTGAGCATTTATCTGCTGCAGCCTCTCTGCCTTCTTGCGCGCTTCTGGAGAGCCTTCCTTTTTCAGGAGGCGGTTCTCCATCTCAAGGGCACTCTGTTGCCTCTCCAGGTCTTCTAGAAGGCGCCGCAGGCGGCTGTTCTGCTTCAGGAGCACCAGGTCTTGCCCCTCCGGCACCTGGAGCTGAGCATCTGCCACAGCCTTGCACGTTGTTTGCTGCCCAGCGCTGCGGCTTTCCGGCGGTCTTTCCTGGGGTGCCGCCGGGGCCTGGGGCCCTTCTCTGCCAGAGGAGCAGGAGCTCTGCGTCTCCTGATGGCCCTGGTGCCCAGGAGGGCCTTCGGGCTGGGCCGTGCAGGGGGAGGCAGGCAGCTCGCCCTCGAACCGCTGCAGGATGTATTTGAGGAAGAGTCTCCTCTCCAGCTGCAGCTGGTTCTGGAGGTGGCGGATGCGGGCGGGCTGGTAGCCATCCGTCTCCCACTGTAGCTTGCTGAGGACGTCCTGGAGCTTGCTTCGGGCCTCCCTGCCGCTCCTGCTGGGCCTCACCATCTCCTCGGCCAGCTGCCGCTGCAGGTCCCGCGTCTGGTCAACGGCGGCAGTACATGCCTGCCGCAGCAGCTCCTGTCCCTCGCGGAGCTCAGCCTCCTTCCAGCGCAGCAGCTGGTGGGTCTCTGCCACCCGCTGCCGCTGGTTCAGCTCCTGCAGCCGCCGCGCCTCCTGAGCCTGTCGCTGCTCCCACTCAGATCGGAGCCGCTCTGCCAGGAGCTGCCGCTCCCTCTCCAGGGCCGCCTTCAGCTCCCGGGTTTCGGCAGCGAAGCAGCGGCGCAGCTCTTGGGTGCGGAGCCGCTCTTCCTCCAGCTCAGCCTGTCGCGCTTCCCGCTCCCGCCTCTGCTCCTCCTTCTGCGCAAGGCTGCCGGGGGCTTGCGCCGGGCCCCGGCGGGGCAGGGGGTGGCTGCGCGCCACCGGCCCCCGTCCCGCAACGCCCCGCGCCATGGCGTCGGCCACCAAGCGCTGCTGCCAAAGGTCACTGACCTGCCAAAGGTTGCGTTCCCTGGGTCTGCGAGGGGCGGCAGCCCCCTGACCCCGTTGCCGCTGCTGCCTCCCTTCCCTGTGCAGAAGCAAAGACAGCAACTGCCACGGCCCGGGTGGCTGAGCGTGGCCTTATATACCTGTCCCGGTCCCCTGCTCACAATGAGGGGTGGGGCAGCATGGCCTTCTATGGCATGTCCTGGCCCCTGCTCACAATGAGGGGTGGGGCAGCATGGCCTTCTATGGCATGTCCTGGCCCCTGCTCACAATGAGGGGTGGGGCAGTATGGCCCTCTATGGCATGTCCTGGCCCCTGCTCACAAAGGAGGGGTGCGGCATTTTACGTAAGAAAATGCCAAAAGACAAAGATGTCTCCGGAGACATGGGCAAGAGAACTTGACCAACTGACCTCTTCCGTAGAAGTGGGTTTGCTGCTAGAAGAAACCAGGCCAAACTGGCTGAAAGCGGCAAAGTGGCAGCAAAATTGTGCAAACTCGGCTAATAAACATGCATTAAGCATGTTTGCACGGGCGGGGTCGCGTGTAGAAATGCTCGAAAGCGAATGGTAACAGGCGATATCATGGCCAAAGCCAACAGTCTGTGTAAATTGTAAACAGGAACACGTGAGTAGTTTCAGGGTTGTGTATAAGGACTCAAGAGCTGTAACACGGGGTCCTCCTCACGCTCCCAGCCGAGAGACACCTTCATTGCCGGCAAGAAAAAGGGGTTACAACTAGCGTGCACTTCTGCTGCCTTCTTGCCGGTACCGGCACACGAACTAGAAGAGAAGAAAAAATTGCAAACAAATCCACTTGGGGAACACCTCTGAAGTCCTAACCCTGCAGCAGAGAGCCTGGGAGCTCTGAGATCCCTCCCTCTGCTCCGCATTTTGGCCCTGGAGGTGAAATTACCCCCGCCAGAGGCGTTGTTTTGATGTTCTTTACAGCCTAAAGCACCTCACGGAGCAGGGGCTACACCGGGACACCTCAGGAGGGATCACGCTCCTCTGGAGCAAAAGCTTTGGTGTTCCTAGGAATCTCAGGAGGCACGGCATGCCGATAGCTCCCTTTGTTCAGGGAACTGGTCAAATGACCTGTCTCCATTTCCCTGATGGTGTCTGAGATGCCTGGCTCGTGTGCACACTCTGTGGATGCTGAAATGCGTTGAGCAACCTGGTCTGATGTCAGAGCTGACCCCGCTTTGAGCCCTAGGTTGCACTAGGGACCTCTGAAGCTCCCCTTCACCCTGAATTGTCCCATGAGGCTATGACTTAGATGCCATCTATTCTGAGAAGTAGGTACATGTTTAGATGTCTTCACCTCCCGCTGAATCCCTTTTCCTAAGGAACACTGCAGGAGCTTGCAACACAAGCTCATGGAAGTGGCTGGAAGGGCCTGGCTGGGGGTCTCTAGCTGAGCCTCCTGCCCAGAAGGAAACGATCACCCACCCTGGGATCAGGTTGGCTGCAACGCTCCAGAGTGAAAGCTGAAGGCCTCCAAAGATGGAAATCACGGACACCCTCTGAGGGTCCAGTAGGTTTCTAGGGACCACTTCTTCACACAGGTGCCAGGTAGGCCAACAAAGGTGATGCTCACCTGACTCTGGTCCTTGCAGAAGAGGGAGTGCTGGTCAGGGTGTGAGAGACTGAATTGTTATCTCGAGCTATTTGTCTCAAAGACTGTTTGTTGCGAGAGACTGGACTGTCATCGCAAGCCATTCATCTCAAGGATTGTTTGCTGTGATGAGCCACTTATCCCAGAGATGGCTTGTTTAAGCAGGGCACTCCTCCGTCCATAAGGACGATTATCAGGCCACTGAGGCATCCAGGGGAGGAGACAGGCTGGAGCCGGCAAAGCATGCAGGAATGTGGGGACTATCATTCTCATGGAAACTGCAGTCTTTGAGATAAGGTACTGGTTTCTGGCATTGATCACGCAAAGGTCATGTGATAGATGAAACCTGCAGCGCATGAACAGTGTGTGAACAGTATGTATGCGTGTGCATCGGACTATGCCCTACAAAAAACCATGGAGACAAGCCATGGTGTGCACCCATCACTGAAGAATTGAAGACTGAGGACCAACGGGACGCCACTGGATTCATGGTGGTGTGATGGTCTGACAAATTATAGTCAAATGTCTCAAACATTCGTTAAAGAACTTTGGTGGAGAAAACGGCCTCTGTAAAAACGCTGGAGTTTTGTGAACAGGACATTGTGGCCAGAGGAGAGGGCCCCACGGAGGGTGGGACCGCACTTCTCCAAAGCCACAATTCCTTATCTTAAGTGACCAGGAGAAGGAGCACAGCATATGTGCCTGGAGGAGGAGGCCCCACAGAAGATGGGACTGTGCTTCTATCTTAAGCGGTCATGCCAGCAGAAGAAGAGAGGCAACTCCGCAATGAACCCCCCCCAAAGCTCACCGACCGATTCCAGAGAACCCCGGGAATGGGAACTGCGCATGTCAAAACCATCGACTAACACTATAAAAGAAGGCAGAATGAGTTCTCAGTGTGCACCCTCCGGAACTGGTTCTCTACGCTGGCTGGACCAACGCTGGACCCAGGACTGGTGAAACCCTTCTCTTCTCTCTCCTCTCTCTCTCTCTGCCCCCCCCCCCCTTTCCTTCTCTCTTTTCCACAGCACCTACACCTCATCCTTTTAAACATAAACCATTGACCAAGTCTGAGACTAGGAGTGGATCTAGCCGCCCCTGGGCTCCTCTTTGAGAAGGAGTCCAGAAAGCAAGGGGGTCTGCTCTGAACCTTGTGACTCAACGGGAGGGCTCTCCTTCTGATACATTTCATGTTCCTTTTTCCATTTCTTTTTCTACATCTCCCTTCTCTTTTCAGACAGCGGCTTAATGACCTGTTACAAGGTTCAGATTGATAAGTTCACTTGTACTTGGGCAAGGTTAGCTAGGTTGAATAAATGTTGATTGTTGTTTGAACTCCCCTGGTGTTGTTTCACCTTAATTCTGACAAAGGAAATCCACGAACCTGAGTCGCTCCAACTTTGGGACGCGACAGGTGGCGACTATTCTTGCAGCTCCATCCCGACTGCTTGCTTGATTTCTGCCTTTGGCTTCCCAACGGCAGGCAGCTGTTTGGCCATTGCCAGGGAAGCAGAGCTTCCTCACGCGTAATGGTGACCTGGGAAGAGAAACACCACAACCCTCAATGCCCACCCTTCATCCTTGGCTCCCTGAGCGACGGACCTCCCCTCCCACGGCATTCCTGCGAGCACTCCTGTCCCATTCCCTGCCCGCTGCAGACCACCCACCTGCAATTAGCAAAGGCGGGCACCAAATTAACTCCTCCGGGAGCCTTGCACAAGTGCTTCGACCTCAAGAAGCACAAGAAGCAGCGGGAGGGCAAGACGGGTTCCCTCCGAGCCCCCCTCGTACAAACGCCTGCCGTTGGAGAACGCCCAGCTCAGCCGCTTGCCCTGCGCCTGGCACACTCAGCTCCCAGGACTGCCGGAGCCCTCGGCACTGCAGGTGCCTAGAGGAAACTCCTGGCCCCATGAGAAGGCCCCACCTTCTTCTCCCATGGGTCAGCACAGCTGGGGAGGGCTGCCAGTCTCCTCCCTTCAGGCGGTGCTGCCTCGGATCGGTCCCCTCGGCTGCCACTGTGCCCTGGTTTGGGGCCCGCCCTTCCCTGAGGGCTGCCTCTGACTGGCCCCAGGGCTCAGGCTGCCCAGGTGCACCTGAGGGGATGCTCTCTGTGATTGGCCGCCTGCTGCGGTGTGCTGCCCGCCCTCCCCTGAGGCGATGTTTCCTCCGATTGGCTGCATGAGATTGCTCCTCCCATCCAGTGATGGGTCAGGCGGCTCATCAGTCATCTGTGCTTTGCTCTTGCCAGCTGTGATTGGTGGAGCTGGCATGCCCCGCCTCCAACCAACACCCCCCCACACACAGGCAGGGTGCCCAGCTTTTTCCCCTCTTGCCACCTTTCCTGCAGGCCTCGAACCTTGACTGGTGGGTTACCTATCCATCACATGCCTTGCCCCCGCCTCCTCAAATGCGATTGGCTGTCCTGGGTCCACTGACTCCCCAGGGACTGCTGGGTGGAGGTTGCCAGGCAACGGACTCCACCTGTAGGGCTGAGAGCCTCAGAATGGGGCTGTGGGCCCTGAGGAAAGGCTGGGGGTCATCAAAGGCGGGTTTGGACCCTAAACCGAGGATTTCGGCCCGAAACATGAGGCTCTGGGCACTACGAAGGATAGGCGCGCTGCTACAGATGACGCTGGGGACGCTGCGAAGGAGGGGAACCTCTTGGTTCCTTTGCCCCCGGGTGCCGTGTATGGGGCAGGACTCCGGACTCGAGAGGGAAACTTCCTCTGGCTCACGGGCAAGGCTGTGCCAGCCCAGAGCACGCAGGAGGTTGCCACCTCTGAAGACCGGGACGAAGGAAGACTGGCCAGCTTGGCCCTTGCCGGTGCCCCCGCCACAGCAGGAGCCCCCCTCAGCCTGCTGTTCAACCCAGAAAGGGGCTCCATTCCCGCTTACATCCTCACCTTTACCAAGGAACACCCTTAGGAAGGACTGGGCAAGGCGGAAGCACGTGCTTCGTTTGAGCGAACTTTGCAGAGCGTTCCGTTTGGGTCACGCGTGTGGTGGGACCCGCGGGACAGGGGGCTGAGGCTCACGTGGGCTCGCAGCCGGGCCAGCGTGCACAGCAGCCCAAGGGACAAAACCACGTCTCTGCTGGTGGCCTCCCTGTGTGGAGCTGCCCCTGCCCCCTGCAGATGTGCAGAGGCTCGCTGGGGGTGAGGAACAGCACCAGTGGGGCCTGGGTTAACGGGCAGGGGTCCGACGGGCCAGCCAGATGCTACTCTCCGTCCCTCTGCTCGGCCCCTGTGCCACTGCTGACCCTTGATGTCCCCCCGCCGTTCCCCACTCGTCCCCCGGTGCCCCCCTTCCGCCCCCTGCCCACACACCTGTAACCTCCTGTGACCCCCTCGGTTCCCCCCAGTGCCCCCTACTCCCCCCAGCGCGTCACTGGGCAGTGCCGTGGGGGGTCCCAGCGTGATGGGACACCGGGAGGGCGAAGCCTGCTGTGGCGATACGGTCGGGGCTCTCCCGGGCTGTTCCCTGCACCAGCGCGGGCTGGTGCTGGAGGTGGTCGTGCCGCGGTGGGAGGGGTGGCGAGGGGATCCCCATGGGCAGTGGGAGGGCACGGCAAGGCCCCAGGACCCCACGGGGAGACCCCTGCTCTGGGGTCTGTCCCGGCATGACTCCATTGTCCCCAGCCCGGGAAGACCTGAGAGGGGCCCCACAGCTGGCAGCCCCCAGCCTCGGTGTCACCCACACGTTGTCTCACCAACCGCCGGGGTGCTATCAGGGAAAGAACAGATACACTCCCCTTTCGGTGTCTTTTGATGAGCTTTAATTAACTCCGTGGTGCTGGCTGGGGCCAGGTATTGCGGAGGGATTCCTCTAGTGCCTGCCTCGCTCGGAGGTCCCTGTCGTCCTGCGGTCCCGAGAGATCTGGAACAACACCACAGGCAGCGCCGTGGGGACCTGGTCCCGGCCAGGTGCTCCCCTGGCCACCCCGCTCCAGGGACCTGTTCGCCAGGGATCTTCCCACAAAAAAAGACATCCCAAGCAGCAGTATCTCAGTAAAAGTCCTCTGACCCCTTCCTTCCCCATCTCCTGCCTTACCTCAGCAAAGAAAGCTGTAGCTGTCATCCGCAGTTTAACTGAGCAGGAATTCAGCCACGGCAAGAGGTTCTTCACCAGAGAGCGGGAGACGAGCCCAGCGTTGAGCAGGACGCTGCGCAGGGGTCACAAGCGAGGGACACACAGTTACGCAGGAAGGCCACAGGCCGGGCCTCCAAAATTCACTTGCGCCGATGCAGACACTATTCTTCAGCTCCTGACGGCTTCCCGGGCACGCCGGGAGGGTCCCAGCGGCCATTTCCCTGGGCACAGCCCTGCAGGAGTTGGCCAGATGCATCCCTGGGGCTCTTACCTGGTCAGGAGACGCACCCCCTCAGGGTGAGCCACGGGGTCTTCCAGGCGAGCCCACACTCCCCGATTCACGAGCAGCCGCGTCCATTTCTGCGCCATGCATTTGCCCAGCATCAACTCGACAGCTGAAAGGAAAATCCTGGCAAAAGAAGCAAAGCGCAAAATAAACAAACCCAATCAAACAAAACAAGTCCAAACAGCACCACCGCCAGAAACCCCAAGAACTCTCAAATCGCAGCAGGTTAGGGGAAGACTGATCTGCAGCAGAGCTAAATAGCCCTGGGATGACGCTTCACAGCCTTCCAGACTGCAGCTAACGACACTGGCATTTTCTTCATGCCCCAGACCCACCGAAGCAGAAGAAAAGCCACGCCTCTAGACTGACTCCACGCTAGGTGTCAACCAAGGCCAACACCTCATACCTCTTCCCACCAGCCTTTGGCCAAGAATGACACCAGTGCCCGCAAGAGTCACTGCTCCAGCGGGGGTCCGTTGAGGGAGTGCAATGCTATTGTGCACACAAGGGGATGCAGGAGGCAAGAGGACGGCCGTCCGCAGTATGAGCTGCGTAAGAGCTTCCTGCCTGGGAGCTGGAGTTTCTCCATGAAGGAACAGAAGTAAAACCAACCACGACGACCGCTTTCCACATCTAGGAAGTGGGGCAGGCCAAGCCCTCCCTCAGCCCCACAAAGGCACATGCCTTGGCACGGGGAACTGAAGCCAGCCCCTCCATCTGCCCCTTCGGCTCTTTACCTGCACGGCTTCTCCACATGCAGTTGTTTCCAGCTGGTCATGAGCAAAAGCTGCCTCTCCCCACCCAGCATTTCACTGGCCCACCTGAGCAGGCTGGGAAGGAGGTGGGGAAGCAGTTGCCTGAGCTCCTCCGTGCTCCTCAGGGCAAGCACCACCTCGGAGATGGCACGGGTGATCTGCAGAGAAACATGACCAAGAACCACCTGTTCAGGGAAGGCCTTTTCCCTCCAGCCTGGTTCCCCCGCCTGCCCGGGGTGGGGGGTCACTGTCCGCACTTGTCACTTCTGCGACAGCCTTGTGGCTCAGGAGTACCAAACTGCCCTGGCTCCCCACACTCCTTGAGGCCGGGCCAGCACAGCGCCCTGCGAATCTCCACGGGCACCCGCAAAGGGCACCCGACTCCCTTGCGCCCAAGTGTGAGTTAGCAAGCAGATGCCAAGCTGCAGAAATGTGTCTGCCGTTGAACGTACCGTCAGAGTCTCCAGAGCAGTCTGACAGCTGTGCTGCTCACGAGTGGAGGAGTCCGTCCCCAGGCGGTCGTTTCCTGCTCTGTTTAATTTCTCCACTAAGCACCTCAGGATCTGAATCCCAAGGATGCTTCTCCCCAGGCTCCTCCACAGCTCCACCGTGTCACTGCAAGGGAAGAGACGTTCACCCCTGAGCCCGTATCCTTGCGGTCCTGCGGTGCCCTCAAACCTCCTCACCTGCAATGGGGCTTACAATGCCCCACTCACAGCAGAGACACAAGCACGCAGTCTTGCAACACTCCAGACTGCTTGGGCAGAAAAAAAAGACCTGCTTCTCAACCGGACCCCCCCAGGGCAAGGAAGCTGCAGGGTCCCTGTTTGACTACAGTGGGGAGGTGGGTAGTGCCCGTACCTGTCCATGAGCAGACTCTTCTGGAGGAGACTGCTGATTACAGGCTCCTGGTGAAAGCGGGTGAGGAGAAACACTGCACGGAGCAGGAAGGGCCTGTGGGTGCTCTGCTGCATGTAGCTGTAAAGGGTGTTCAGGATTTTTGGCACCTGAATGGAAGAAGAGGAGAAAGAAGGGCTCCTTTACCCCCTCCTGTGGGGCCCAGACACAGTCATTCGGCACATGAGCGATGCCTGCTGCCTCGACACAGAGTCCAGATCCAGCTCGAAACCTCACGCCTTCCACCCTGCCTGACCCTGGCTCACACCTGGAGCCCAGTGTGCTCTTGGCAATCGTGCACCTGCATGCACACACGCACGCGCATGCACACGCTCACATGCACAGCCTCGGTCGCTGCATGTGCCCGGGCCCAACCCTATGAGCAGCTGCGTGCCCTGTGTGCACACAGAGGACACGGACCCATTTCACGCTCAACGCTTGGCTAACTCTCCCCATGTGTCCGTAGCGATGCAAGACCACGACCAAACACGCTCTTTGAGACCCCGCAGATGCCTTGCAGGGCCTCTGCAAGCGCACGTGTCTCCTTCCAGAGGAACCCCGTTCTCCAGGGACGCTTTTCCTTGCCTCTGCCCTCCTGAGACTGAGTTAGTCTGCACTGCTTGAGCCACTGGTGGCCCTAGAGCCCAAGCGGAGCGCAGCAGAGCGTGAGCGGAGGAGAACAGGAGCCTTGAAAGGGCAGGCACAGCACGAGGCCAGAGGCTCCCAGGCTACAGATGGGCAGCAACTAGTGGCTAAAGGAAGGGCACCTCACAGGCTGGGTAACACCACAGTCGGGGAAAGCAATGAGAGCAATGAACAACTATGCAACCTGTGGAAAACCTAGCATGCCCAGCAAAGCTCAGAGTAGATGGAACTGGGGACCAGTGAAGAAAGAGAAGGGTGAGGTGGGTCCCAGGGCAGGGAGGACTGACAGTGACCCCAGAGGAAGGGGAGGAATGGCAAGGCTGGTGCCTCCCAGTGCCTCACTCATGGGAAGGACCCGGACCAATGGCAGACTTTGGACAAGAAGTGCCCATAGCCTTGTCACCAGCTGGAGCAGGCGCCAGCAGCGGGTGCTAATGCACGACTCGGACCATCGGTAGCCCCTTGGCCCGGCACACAGGCGGCATTTCTTGAGCCCATGCCAACTGCACAGGGTGTAGTGCAACAGCCAACAGGAGAAAAGACAAGTCTAATGGAAAAAAAGCTCTCCTTTACCTCCTGGACTATCTCCTTTCTGCATTCCACCAGGAAGATGAACACCCACTTTCTCACTGCTCTTGCACGTGGGGGCATGACATGCAGCAAGCTGTCCAGGATGGCAGTCAGAAAGTCCACAGCCTGTGCTGCAGGGATGCACCTGCAAACAGCCTGGAGAGAAGTCAGGAACAGGAGAGCCCGCATCACAGCTCTGCCCCAGCGATTCGGAAAGGAAAGGCAACTTGACGGGACTGTTAGTTCAGCAGTCATGGAGGGGCCAGTCTCTTGACCCTCCTGCTGTGCCTACAGTGCTGTTTACATCTGGTGCAGCTAACCGATTTGGAAGCGTCTACCCCCTTGTTGTTTGCTTATATACCAAATTGGTATTCTGACAAGAGCACTCACGCACACACACGTGTGTGCAAACGCACACATCACGGTGTCTGCTCCAGCGTGCCTAAAGGACGGTCTTGCCTCAGAGCCTCCTGCTACTTGCTAACAACAGCTGTCCTGGACAGCCCGCTCTGGAGACAGAGACTCTGGAGGGGAGCAGGGAGACGCGCAGGAGCCCAGGAGCTGGGCCCCCACCCCACCCCACTGTTTCGGGGCCAGTTACCTTTGTTATTTGGGTACAGGTCTCCTCAAAAGCCTCGGTGTCCAGGCTGTTCAGCTCCTCACAAAGGCACCAGATCTCATCTGCCTGCGGCACCTTCATGCTCTTGGCTGGAACAAACAGCAGGAGAGAAGAGGAGTCACGTCTACAGAAAGCCAACCTCTGGCCCCAGATACCAATAACGGAGAACCCCCGTGGTGGCAGGGAAGGCCACAGGGAAAGCCAGGGCCCTCCTGAACTTGGGGCAGCGGGATTTCCTGAGCCCGATAAATGGCTGACAAATCCCGGGCTGGAAAGAGCCCTCTTCCTCCTTAAACCTTTTGCTGGGGCTTCAGGGTTTCAGCAGCCTCTGCTCCTAGCAGCTGCGTCCCCTATTCCCACACAGGCCACCATCGTCTCTGGGAGGCAGGAAACCTCCCTGTGACTTCCTCAGCACAGGCAGACCCTGCTGCCTGAAGAGGAAAGGGTGCAAACACAACCCTTTGCAGCACGCTCTGGGCCTGCAGCTCAGATCCCTCCTCCCTGCCCAGTTTGCTCTGGGCAGCAAATTGGTTTCCTCTCTTGTGCTCCACAGGAGATTTCTTCCCTGCCAGGGATGACTTTGGAGACTGCCTGGGTAGCTGCCTGTCTCTCCAGGCTGAAGGCAGGGAGCGAGGGGGAAGGCACCCTCTGAAACGTCGGGGACCTCATCCGAGCGAGTTGTCTGACCACCCTCTGTCTCTCCTGGACCGTGGAGAGGGACAGACGTGGAGGGGGACAGTCCCCAGCATTGGTGACGAAGTCCTGCTCTCAGACAGCAGTGAGGGATGGCCCTGACCACCCAACCTCACGCACGCCCCGGGGAGGTGGGACTCAGCAACACTCTCTCAGGGATCCTTCCTGAGATGGGCAGGGGGGCAGAGGGCTAACAGGGTGGGGGCACAAAACCAGCCGAGCACGTTGCCTCCCCCTTCCCTCCACGGGACCCCGGTGGCGCCAGGCCAGGAAGGGAGGGAGGGAGGACCGGGCTGAGCAAGGCTGGGAAGCGCCTGCTCTCCTCACCTTGCATTTGGAGAAGGTAGCCAAGGCAGACCCATGCCCTCTGGCGGCACGTGTCCAGGCAGTCGCTGGTCAGAGACCCCAGCAGTCCCACCAGGGAGCCGAACTGCTTGTAGGGACATCCTCTCTGCAGGGGACAGCAGCAGGAAAAAGGTTGCAGGCAGCCCCAGCGCCCGCTCGCCTCTACTGCCCAGACTGCTCCCTGGGCAGCGACCAGGCAGAAGGGCAGGCAGAAGGGCTGCCCCATAATCCCAGGGGCCCCGAAAGCCAGCACCCAGCCGGGCAGGGCTCCTTTCCAGGGCCACGAATGGTGGGAATGGGGCACCAGGGCACGCGGAGGGTCCCTACTCACCGTGAGCTCACATCGCTCCTTGCAAGCGCCCAGCACGTGGGTGCAAAGCCGCAGGGCTCTCTCCCGCTCCCATTCTTTGGCTGAGGTGAGCCAGCCCTTCAGGACCTGGGGCAGGGGACATCTCTCTCGCAACAGGAATCTTTCTCTCCCCGAGATCCCTCTCCCTCTCCCTTCTTCTCTGGCCCCTTCCTGGCGCATCCCCCGCCCCACCAAGCACCGGCCCTGCAGCCTCCACCGCCTCGCGCTCTGCAGCCGCCTCTGCCCTGCGTCAGGTCTTGCTTCCCTGCTGGCGTCTCCCTGCTCCGGCCTTCCCCCCAGGGCTGCTCTCGCCCAGCTCAGGGCTGGCTCTTGGCTTTCCCTCCACCAGGGCCCACTTCGCTGCCTGTCCTGAGGCTGCAGTGGCCGGGCGCTCCTGACCCCCAGCCCCGGCCAGATGCACAGCCCCAGAGCAAGGAGCCAAAGCCCCATTTGTCTGGAGGAAAGGTATCCACCTCCTATCACCCACTAAGGTCTCGATTCTCTGCCCTGGCAACCCTTTCCCTGTTGCCCCGTGGCTACTCACGTGGAACACTTTGCAAAAGCAGGCAGAGGTCGCCTCAGCCTCCAGAAGGGTTTCTATGAGGTGGCCCAGCTCTTCCATGCCTCTCCTGTGCAGAAGCTAAAAGCAGCAAAGGAGAGCTGAGGCTATGCATCATGGGGGCTGCCAGGGCGTGCTGAGGTGGGATCCTGACCCAGAGGTGGGCAGGCACTGGCCGGTGGGTACCTCCATGTTCACAGCTGCCCTCACACTCTTCCTTCCCTTTTTCATCTGCTCCTCGGAAGGATGGGACAAAACACTCCGGCAGCACACTGCCAGCAGGTTGCGATTTTCCTTCCCGCTCAGAGGCGGCCTCAGCTTGCTGGCCAGAGGAAAAAGGGAGACAAAACAGAAAGGGGATTTACTAGCCCTCTCCAGGGTGGTTTAAACCACAACTGAGTCCCTCCTAATCGAGGGCCCCAAATCCAACCCCCCCAGCCCATGCCAGCGAGCACTGCCTTCAGCTCCAGCAATTCCTACCTCCTCCCAGGCAGCAGGCAACCCCCCCTCCCCAGGTTAAGGAACCCCTGGGGCTCCCTTCTTCTGGGAGACACCTGGAATGGGGAACACCCTCCCGCTCCACAGCCCCAGCAGCTCCTGGCCCCATGCTCGAGCTGGGCTGGGGCACACTGGGAGTGCCCAGAGCCTGGGGAACAGACCTCACCTCAACTCCTCCAGGGCCTGAAACACTCCATACACCAGGGAGTCCCAGGGCTCCCTCTTTATCCAGTCCTGCAAGTCCCAGAGACAAGTGCAGAGTTGGCAGCGGGCAGGGACACGGGACAGCCCTCCCGCCGCCCCGGGGACAGGCTCTGCTGCCAGGCCTGGGCAGGCGCTGCCCCATCTCCCCCACGGAACCCCAAAGGCACTGCAGGAGGGACCCTGCTCCTCAGCCACAGCCAGCCAGTACCAGCACCCAAGGGCCCCACCAGCTGCGGACACAGCTCCAGGAGCTCACGTGAAGCCGAGAGGCCATCGTGCCTCTGGGGAAACCAGGCTGATGGCGCAGCCCAAAACTCCCCCGTGTGACGGCTCCAGCTACGGACACTCACCAGCAGGGTGCACATCGCCTCCTGCTTTAAGGAGAGCTCAAAGCTGCCGCAGTCGCCCACAGCCTGGATGGCACAACTGACCTCGGCGATGCTCTGCACCAGGGCGAGCTTGAGCTGCAAGTCCTGAGGCCAAAGAGAGCAAAGCACCCCTTGAACTCTTTGAAGGGCCGAGAGGTGGAAGAGGAGCATGGGCAGGGGGAACCCACGGAGGGCTTGCATCTGGACGTTGAGGACAAACCCCTCCTTGGGAGGTCTTTAGGAAGAGACCGCCCATCTCGGTACACCCCAGCCCCGAGGGGCCGGAGCTGGGGCACCCAGGCATCCCCACCCTACGCGCCCTGTGCTCCTACCCTCTCTTTATCTCTGGAGAGCCTCAGGATGTTGCCCATGATTTCTTTATCCACATAGGTGAGCAGCTGCTCCTTGGGGGCATGCAGTGCAATGCCGCTGTAGGTGCGCATGAGAGCAGCACGAATGGTCCGGGTTCTCTTCATCTTCTGCCGCCACTGTACCTGTGTCGACAGAGATGCCCTGAGACATCAGCCCCGGGACTCCTGCGGCGGGCTCCTGCGGCAGGCCCTGCCCCGCACCCTCGCCGGCTCTTTGTTTCCCCCAGCACCTCCCAGCAGCTCCCCAAGCTGCGAGTGCTGGGGCTGGGAGTTGTTCCCACCCCGCAGCTTGAGTTCTCTCTCTCGGAGAGGGAGGAGGTGCAGCCAGCATCGCACACGCTGCTGGCTGTTATACCACTGACTCGAGAGGTCGAGGAGCTGTCTGGAACCTTTCTGCGGACAGGTACCCGACATAGCCTGTCACGGTCCTGCTCAGAGCCGTGCAGCCCGTGCGGGTCAGTGGCGCAGATGAGCCCGGTCTGCTCACCTCCCCAGGCCAGGCTGCACTGCTCTCTCTGCAGGGCCCTGCCCTGCCCAGAAAGGCTTCCCCACAGCCCCCAGGTGGGGAGCAGAGCCAACGAGACCTCACCAGGCTCCTGCTCCCAGCCCTCAGCTTTGAGGAAGGGGCAGAGTGTCACACTGTGCCCACCCCCTTGTCACCAGCTCCTGCTGAAGTTAAGTCAGGGCAATGCGGCTGCGAGCAAGCAAGCAAGCAAGCAACTGCTGCAGCTGCCCCAGCTGGGTGGCTCTGATCCACCAGGTGCCAAACCCCATCCTCTCCAAAGACACCTCAGGGGCCCCAAGGCCAGGATGTCCCCTCTGAAACACAGGTCTCGGGTAGCTCTTCCGAGAAGGTTAATCTAAAGGCAGCTGCCACAGGGTGGCTGCTGCAGGTGTAGAAGTGGAAAGAAGGCCAAAAAAGGAAAGCCAACCAGCAAGCCCCTCGTTCCTTTACCTTCCAGCCCGTGGAACCCTGGCAGGACCAGTCTCTGGTGACAGCGGCAGAGAACATAGTCACCGTGTCCAAGACCAGGTGGAAGTGGCTCTCGGCAGCGTGGGACACAACAGAAATCATTCCCTGCAACCACGGAGAAACGGGGAGTCGGTTCCAGTCCAGGCATTCAGCCGTGGCCAGCGACAGTGGCCAGGCAGGACGTTGCAGCAAGCAGGAAACAGCAGCAACGGGGAAAGGAAGGAGGTCTGGAGCTGGCCCAGGAGCAGCCCTCCCTCTCCCCCAGGAAAATCCAGGGGATGCTCAGGACAGGAGCATCACCTCACCTTGGCCTCAGACAGCTCCACAGGGTTTGTCTCCTGGAGGAACCTCAGCACCTGCCCTTGGACGTGTCTGAGGTCCTGACAAGCTGCCAGCACCGTCCCAAGAGCCTTGTACAGGAAAAGCTGAAAGAGAAGAAGCCGAGCCCGAGATGCAGTCATGGCCCGACCCGTCAGGAGAGGGCTGGCCCCAGATGGACCCCACCACCTCCGGGAGCAGGCAGAGCCGGCCACGATGCCAGGCTGTGGCCAGCCGCTGGGGCAGCCCAGGGGAAACGCCTTTTGGGGACGAGGGGAAGGAAAGCAGTGAAATCTGCCTGCGTGGGCAGAGCACCAGCGCCAGCTCCAGCCCCAGTGCCGGGCAGGACACACACCTTCTCCCAGGAGCCGGCAGCAGAGCTGCCCAGCCGCTGGCTCAGCTCCTGGCTCAGGCCTACGGTCCAGGCCTTGTCCTCCACGGGCTCCAGCGACGCTCGCAGAAACTGGTGTGAACGGGAAAGGAAGCCAGCGTTCCCCTGACCTTGGCCAGGGCCCTTTCCACGCTCACGTGTCCCGGGATGCTGCGGGGGAGAGCTGCCGGGAACGGCAGTCTCTTCCCTCACCCCACCCAACCCTCTTTTCACCAGCTTCCCTCTTCGCCTAACGCCTCATGTGAGACCCCCCGGCAGGCCGGACTTAGAGGAGGAGGCAGCGCTAAGGCGCGTGCCACAGCGTTAGAGGGCATTAGCCACCAGCCGTGGCACGTGTGCAGGCAGCAGCTCCTCTTGAGCGGGCAGGCACCTACTGCCGGGGGAGGCGCAGGGTGCTCAGGAGGTGCCCCCACCTCCTGGTGCCTACACAGGCAGCCCCGAGCTTCCTCCCACAACTTTGCTCCCTCTTCTCCCCCCTCGATTTGTGACACCCCCCGCAAGGATGCTGTACCTTAAGCACACGGCGCTCCCACTCTGCAGAGGCCAGGGAGCTCTCAGTTCTGCCTAGGAAGCAAGAGGAAGCAAAAGCTCTCGCAGCTGTTTAAGCTCACACCAAAGACGAGTCCGGCGCTCTCCTCTGCGGTCCGACCTCCCAAAAGTCCCAGGCCACCAGGCTAGAGAGGGCCTACGCGAAAGCCCTCGCGAGGCCAAAGACACAGGAGGGATCCCAGGGGCGGTCGTCAGAGGCATTGACTCAATCTGGGGAAGGACGCACTGGCCGCAGCAGATCCCCACTGAGCGACTGCAGCTCCCACAACAACTCCAACCACCCAGTCCCAACACACATTTTCTCCCGAACCACCCATTGCCTTTTGCCCATTTCCAGCCCTTCTCCCAGGCTACTGCCGAGGACAGCTGCTGCAAACCTCGCCTGGCCTGGGGACTTGGTCCTCCAAAGCCGAGGGCTGCACCCCCTCCAGGAGCACCAGTCCCGTCCCTCTCCCAGACACTATCCTTGGGTGATGCCAAGACGTGCCCTCCGAGGGGACATCAACGGCCCCGTCCATCCCCTGGGCCGAACTGATGCCAGGGGACAGCTGCCCCCAGCCTCAGCACCGGCTCCCTGGAAGGGGAAAGGCAGCAGAGCAAGTGCTGGGGAACTGGGGACAATTGCCCTCCGTCGCGCCGGGCAGCTGTGTTTTCCTGCCCCCCTCCCTCCCCTCCAGCCTCTCCCTCCCCACCTGCACTTTACCTTCCAGGTACTGCAGCAGGAGGGGGATCTCGGTCGCCCACGCCGCCCCCAAGCCTCTGTGGATCCTGCCGTGGAGGGCCTGCAGCAGCTGCAAGGCAGCGACTGCGCGTTCGCGGCTCGGGTAAGGAGCTGCCGCCACCACCTAGAGGAGGGCAGGGGAGAAGGGTCGCTCCTGCTGCCAGAGCCACAGCTTCTCCCAGGAGGGAGCTCGGTGCCGCTTGGCTGGCAGCAGGCAGCCGATGGCTTCACCCAGGGCGCTGCCAGCCCTGAGAACGGAGTGGGATCCCTGATGGGCTCGGGCATGCTGCCTCCTCCTTGGGGGCTCCCGGCGCTGGCCTCAACAGCATCTCTGCCCCGGGATCTCCCACCACCCCTGGCCAGAAAAGCTCTTTCCCCAGGGCCCCGCTACTCACCAGCAGTCGAGCCAGCAGGGCCTGGGGAGCCGGCAGCCGGGCTGTGGGGAGGCAGAAAGGCTGGGTGAGCCGACGAGCCTCACGCCTCCCATAGCCCCACACAGGGCTGAGGGCTGAGAGCAGCTGCGCTGCAATAGCGCCGGCTGGGGGGCTCCCCAGGGCTGCCCAGCAGGAGATGAAGGCAGCTCCAGCATGGCCAGGAGCGAGCCCCGGCTCACCAGGAGAGCGCTGCGAGCAGGAGAGCCAGGCCTCTGCGCCGGGCAAGGGGCCACGCAGGGCAGAGCCCCTCGTGCCCAGCAGCAGAGCCTGTCTCTGCCCTTTGCTTTTCCTGGGCTCCTGCTCAGGGCTGGTGGGGCGCAGGGAGACGCGGGCTGGCCTGACCCCTGGCCAAACCCAGCAGCAGCACTCGCTGGGGCTCCTACCTTGCTCCTGGGAGTCCATGGCATCCGGCTCCTCCTCCTCCTCCTCCTCCTCGCACCCCGCTCTCTCCCGTCTCTCAACCAGGGCTCGGAGACAGCGGGAGAGCGGGATCAGCATGCCGCTGTACTGGGCTGGCACCACGTACTGCAGCAGCCTCGGCCACAGGAGCTGCAGAGAAGAACCGGGCAATTCGCCACACTGGCATTTCCGCTCAGCGCGAGGACGAAAAGGACGGTCTGCATTTCCCTGAGCCTGGTGCGCTTCAGCGCAGGAGGGGACAGGTTCAGGGCATGGGGGAGCACACGGAAAAATGTCCTGAAGGCAAGAAGTGGCCACAGCAGCAGGACAGAGGGCAACTTACTTTGGTCATCCCTCTCAGAGTGACGTCCAGTGAGCCCACGATGTCCAGGCACAGGGCTCGAATTGCTCCATCCTCTGGGTTTTCCCAGGCAAAAAGGCCTCCTGCCACCTGTAAGACAGAGTTGGCAAACCCCCAGTTACCTTCAGCTCCCAACTGATGAGGCTCAGGCACGCCTCACCAGTGCTCCTCTTGCTCCTGTGCCTGCCTCCCTCCCGATGGCCAGACGGACCCAGCTCGAGGACCGGGTCCCAGACCCTGGGAAGGACTGGGAAGCCTGGGAGCAGACAGTGCCGCTGCTTGTCTACTCGGTCCCCTGGGGCCCAAATGCTGCTGTCGTGCCACCAAAGCAGAGGTGAGGAACGTGCCCTTCAGCAAGGCTGTGCTCAGTGCCAGCCCTGGAGGCAGCACACCCAGCCCGACGGATGTGGAGGAGCACCCAGAAGCCCTTTCCTTTGCCCTGCTCCCAAAGCAGAGCCTCCCCGAGCCTCAGAGCGACGCACATGGATCTCCCAGCTAGAGGGAAGGTGCGGCCAGAGGGAACGTCCTCGGCGAGTCAGCGGGAGGCTCGGCCATCCCCAGCTTTCACCTCCTGGGCACCCAGCTGAATGCTGGGAAATGCTCACCACAGGGACTGCCAAACGGCCCGTCCCCTTGCCAGAAGGGATGTGGGCCCCCAGACTGTTACTGGATGGGCAGGGTGTGCTTTGGAGGGCCAGAGCACGAGAACACCACAGAAAGCTCCTCTAGCCAGGCCCACCTGTCTGCACTGGCTGTCTTTTGCTCACCGTCCATCAGCATTTAAGGATGGAAGATGTCCTGCCCCTACAAGACCCTCCCTTTGCAAGGCGGCTTTGCCGAAGGCGCCTGTGGGCACAGCTCGGCACCACAGTGCCGGGTGGCATGCCGAGGTGTAAACCCACACCATCCACTGACATCTCCACCAACATCGGCACAGACGCCCACGAGGAACGGCCATTCGGAAGCGGCTCTGATGGCAGTGCCAGTGCCGATGGCTCTGCAGCATGGAGCTCTCAGCACGGTCCAGGCACTGGCCAAAAAAACCAGCCCTGGGTGTCCTGCTCTGCCCTTACCAGTCTGCCCGAGGTCCGGCTGAACTCGCTGAAGATGTGCCCCACCACATCCCATGGCCAGCAGCTCTGGGATCCGGAGCTGAGCAGCTCCCTGCTGAACTCCAGAACTGCCCTCCGCACCTGCCAGGGGAGAGTGTGGTTATGACCCTCCTGTTCAAAACCCAAAGGGTTGGCGCCTTTGTGGCTCGCAGAGAGGTGGCAAGGCCACGGCAGAAGCTTTCGCTCCTGGCGTCAGGGCTGGGCTTCAGCACCGGGCTGGACGGGCATTTGCCCCACAGAGCGCAGAGACCTCCCCGCTCTGCCCTGCCAGCTCTCCCCAGGGATGAGCCATCAGCCACCACCTGGGCAACGCGCCTGCACTTCCCCAGGCCCCCTGGCTCTGTCCCAAGGGAAAGGGTTTCTCTGCCTCCCCTGGCGGCACCCTCCCTTCCCAAACCAGTTCACCTGGGCACTGGGGTCACTGCACAAGGAGCGCATGGCCTCCACCAGCTGGGGCAGCTTCTCTCTCGCCGCAGGTGCTGGAAGAGATACGGAGAGGTGTGCATTGAGGCAGAGCCCCAGTGGCAGAAGGGATCCCCTGAAGCTTCCAATGGGACAGAAGAGCGGGGCCTGACTGGCTTCACGGGAAGCAGCGGCGTAGCCGGAGCAACCCCACTTCCAGAGGCTATTTTACGGGGACCGAAGGCCATGGCAACAGAGAGAACAAGAGAAACAGCACGGGTACGAGCAGCTCCTGTGCAAAGCAGCCCACCTGCCCGCCCACCAGCCTGCCCGTGCTACAGAGCTTGGAGCGTCGTCCCTGGTGTGCCGGCATTTCTAACTGCCGGGGGAGAGCCCTGCTGCGGGGCGTCAGCTCGGCTGGGGGACCCGCTCTTCGCAGCTCCTTTTGGGTGCCGGTGCACCACTTTCGGCCCGTTCCTGCTGTCAGCCCAGCAGCCCCAACCCCTGCCTTGCGTCCCTGGTCTGTGGCACTGACCGTCAGCGCGGGCCAGCACTCCCAGCAGGCCCAGGGCTGCCACGCAACCGGCCTCACTCCCACCGCTCAGCTGGGAGTGCAGAAACATGCCTGTCTCCTCGGGGCGCATTCGTGCTGCGGGGAAGAAATCGCATTCTGCGTCAGCAGGCAGCTGTCCCCAACAGCCAAGGACAGGGCGAGAGCTGCCACGGCACGGCGGGCCATCGCCCAGTCTCCTCTCCTTACCCTGCAGCATGATGCAGCGGGACAGCACTGCCTTCTGGGCCGGGCCAGGCTCCTCGGTCACATCAGGGAGCTGTGGGAACAAGATCCATTTTAGAGAAAGTGGCATCAGTGCTGAGAGGGACTGAAAATTAATGGTGCTCTCCGTTCTCCTCTCCCTGGGCACTCTGGGCATGGGACCCACAGCCGAAACCCAGCCCACCCCACGGTGGCCCCGGGCACACACAGAGGTTTGCGGCAGCCCAGGCTGCCCAGGAGCTGAGGCTGAGCAGCGCTGAAAGGCTGCCCTCAGGGTGCTGGCGCTCCAGAGTCCTCCTGCGACTTGGCCGAGAGGGAAGTGGCTGTGGGAACCGGGCTGCCCCTCAGGCCCGTTCCAAACAGCCAGGATCAGGCCTCCTGCAGCCTTAACATGGCACCCGGATCGAAGTCCTGGCATACTCCAGGCCTGCAGGAAGGTCCCAGTGGAGGAACGCCCTGCTCTGCCCTGCCAGCCGGCAGGTCTTTCCCCTCCGTGGCAATCACGGGTGCAGGCCCCAGGCTTGCGGCAGGGCGCAGGGCTCCCCTTACCTGGCGGCGCACAGCGGTGCTGATGGCAAGAGCCGTGCCCTGCGGCATTGGGGTCTGAACTCCCTCCAGTATCTCCAGGACATAGCTGAGGCTCTACAAGAGAACGGGGGGGAAGAGGAGGCTAAAGCCACCTAAAGGCACTTGGGAAGGGAGAAACCCAGCACATCTGGGATAAGGGGAGCCCCTAACATCAGCTCCCGGGGAAAAGCCCGATGAGCAGAGCAGCATCAAGAGGGTCTCTTTCCTCGGAACCGAGCCCGGGCTTGACAACTCAGTTTCCCACTCATCAGACCTCGCCAGTCGCCGCATGGGACTGGGCATGGCCCTGGGCATTCGGGCAAAGCTCTTCCTGCACACAGAGCCCCAGGGAGCTGGCAATGCCTCCCTTCCCGAGCAGATGAGCCCCAGGGACTCTTGCCTCCCTCCCGCCCTGCCCCGGGTTTCTCCTTTTCTGCCCAAAGAGCCCAGGAAACCTCAGGCCTCCTCTGCTCTTCCTGTTCCTTCTCTAAGGGCTTCCCAGCTCCTCCTGGCACCCCACAGCTCCCCAGTGCCTCTTAGCACTCGCGCAGACCCACCCCAGCAGCCACGCCAGGCCCTGCGCAACATCTCACCTTGGTGAGCCGGGAGTTGTCTCGGACCTCCTGGTATTGCTGCAGGAGCCAGAGGAGCTGCTCCCAGGTATGCTCTCGGTACTGCTCCTCATGCAGAAGGACCTCCAGCATGGCAGCCACTGCCCCGAGGACAGCCTGCTTGTCCTGAAGAGGGAAGGGAGAGGCTCCGCTTGGAGGGCTGAAGGTCTGCCTAGTGCTCAGCATCCCCTGGACACCGGTCTGCCCTTCCCACTGGGAGGGGTTTCCCTTTCCCTTCTGCCCTGCAGAAGAAGGGCTCGCTCCAGAGGAGAGAGAGCACTTCCCCACCCTGCTACCCCAGCCCTCCCTGCAGAAAGGCCCCAAGGCTCGGCTGCTTCCCGTCGGGAAGCCCCCCTCCCCTCGGCCCTCTGCTCGCGCCCCACTGGGCACAGACGGACCCAGCGCCACGGACATCCCTGCTGCAGCCCCAGGCGTGGAAAGCAGCACTTCTCACCTCTTCCTCCTTGCAGTCCAGCCAATTTGCCACCACATAGCGGAAGACCGGGTAAATGGCTTCACAGAACTGTGCTACCCCCTTGCGAGGGAAGGGGCATTGCTCCCAGCTGCAGAGGTATGTACTGACTCCTTTCGACCATTGCTCCAGGACTGCACCAGGACAAAGGAAAAGGGAGCATGTGAGAGTCTGCAGCAGGGACGGTACCTTGCGTTCACGCCCAAGCCTGCTTTAAGGACGGTCCCAGGCTCGGCAGGGCTCAGCCCAGCACTAGATCTGGATCCGAGGGCAATCTGTGCTCTTGAGGTGCCTGGATTCAAACACCCCACCGTTTCTCTCCTCCTCACACCCATCGCACCTTCTCCTCCTCAACGGCCCCTTCCCCTCCAGCATTTCCAACTGCACATCCTTCCCTTCCCTTCTCCCTTCCCCTCCCTTTTCCCTTCCCTTCCCTTCCCTTCCCTTCCCTCATACTCGCCCTTTCAGAGCAGGGAGTTTAATCCCAGAGGGAAGCGGGGGAACAGAAACCATGGGAAGGGACCCAGGAGTTTCTCCGTGCAGCGCTGCCGTGTCCCGCCCACAGAAACCTCCTGGCCTTCCCCCGCTCCTCCTATACACTCGCTGCAGTTTGGGATTGCCCCGGGCTCACACCCACCACGTTCCCTCTGAGATCACATGGAGGCATCGAAGGCCGCCCCTGCCCCTAGGACCCCAGCCAAGGAGCCGACACTCACCACTGCAGACGGCATGCAGGACCTCGCCGCTCCCCACCTGGGTCAGCACGGCGCGCAGGGCGAGCAGCGTCATTCCCACAAAGGGGATGCACCGCAGGGCTGCAGAGGAGGCAGGGACAGAGGGACCGAGAGGGTCGGTGAGAGACACGGGAGACTGGGGTCCATCCCTGCCAGGGCTGGGGCTGCTGGGCCACGCAGGACGTGCCGGAGGGCGTGGGACGGGCTGCCTTCCCCAGGGGGGAAGCCCTTTGGGGAAATGGGGAGGACGGTGGGGGGCCAAGACCCCACGGGTTTGTCTCCAACAGGTTCCCACCCTTTGGGAACTGGCATCGGGCTGATAAGGCAGAGCTGCCAACTGGCCCTGGCACGGAACAAGGAGGCACGGCAACTCCGTAGCCCCCCAGTTCAACACAGGGCGTTTAGGGAGGGGGAGGATCCCTTCTCCTTGTTATCACAGACCTCTACCCAAGGCCCAGGGTGCCATACCATATCTGCGGGCCATTTTGCCCAAGGTGAGGAGCACAATCTCATCAGGGACCTTCCTCATGGCCTTCAGGTGGCTCTGGAGCTCGGACATGACAAAGTGGAAGTGGGAGCGGGCCAGAGCTACCAGGACGTCACTAGCGGCCATCTTCACGTCACCTGTCACACCCTGCAAAAGCGTCACAGGTTAAACACTCCGGAGAAAAAGGCTGAGGCACTAGGGCAGGCTGAATGACCCCATCTCCTCTGCAAGACCCCTCGGGACAGCTGTGCTCGGGGCCGAGCGCCTGCTGCCTCTTGTACCCTGGGATAGGCGAGCAGTTCCCTGGCGAGATGAGGGAGGCTTTGCCCCAGAACAGCCCTGTGCTGCTGCCCCCTCTCCCTCTCCATGCAGATGCCAGGATCAAACTGCCGCAGACTCAAGACCCCCCTGGGACCTCTCCGTGGGGCTGGTGGGTTGCCACAGCTCTTCCTCAAAGCAGGACAAACAGTGTTGAGCTTGAACCCAGCTGTCGCTCAGTTAGAAACAGCCCCGAGTCCGCTTCTCTGCACAGTTCCCTGCCTCCCTGTGGAGTGACTGCTAGAAGTGACTTATCAGTATGTTCCCCGCACCCCCTTGAGGGAAGGCAAAACCTCCAGGGTGGAATGCAGTGGACACGCAAGGAATTGGTTCCCTAATAATTCTCTGTGCAACGTAACCTGCAACCTTAGATGTTAGCAACGCCAAGGGAGTTTGGTGTGCTGACCCTAAGAGAAGTAACACGGAGGGTGGAGTGGAGCGGAGACGCCACGGCCAGTCTCTGTGATATTATCGCAGGGATAGGGAACTGGAACGATAGGAACGGTAGGTCCCTGCATTGAATCCACGGAAGCAAGGAGGTAAAATCACGGGGGTTCTGTCGATCTACCGCCCTACTTCTGATTTATCTCCTAAGTGCCCTGTCCTGGGGTACTGACACGCAAAATCACGTCCTCTGGGTGAACTTTGCTCATTATAATACCAAAACACACCTCCATCCCAAAAGCTACCCGCCTCCAAAGTGCAACCACCCCTCACTGAGCCTGCGCTCTGAATTTTTTTCTAGCATGTCCTTTTAAAAGCAAAGCGAGAGAACTTAATACCAATCAAAGAAAAGGCATGCATGACTTGAGTCGCTCAAGCTCCACCTAAATAGGAAAATAGTATAAAAAGGCCCAAAGAGAGGGGGACTATTAGGGAAGATACCGTCGTGGACAAGTTGGGAGGACATCACTGCCTTCTGGGGTCAGTCGACAGGCTGAACCTCTCTTCCCCCCAGAGGGACACCTCTTGGGTGAGATTCGAACACTCGGCTGTACCGAGTGCTTTCCCGGGAAACTTAGAATTCTTTAGAGCTCTTTTTCTTCCATAATTTCATGCGCTTGTAGTCGACTGTATTATTATTTGCACGTGCCTTGCAGACAGTGTATTTATCATCATCAATCCAAAAGAACCTGTACTCCTGTTGCTTTAATAAACTGTACTATTCATTAAAATCTAGCCGTGATAGTTCATTGAACGCGACTAAACTGAAAGTACAGCGCGCTATTTGTGCGTCCGTAATCGTGATAGTTCAACATATTGAACGCGACCGGACTTACAGTGCTGAATTGGGCGTCACCCAGAATCTAAGCCTAGCCGCCCCCAGCCCCTCTGACATCTAAAGACAAGCTGGAACGCAAGGGGGTTTATTTTCTGCCAGAAGTCTTTACCCTTTAACACAACACTCCCCTCTCCAAATTCCCTGTCATGACGAGTCCCCAGAGCCTCTCCCTTAGGACCTCTGCTGGGTCTGAACAACCGAGGAACATCTCCGCGCCACTCTGTATTTCCCCCAAAACCAGGGGCAGAGGCAGGCTGCTTGGGTGGCCTTGAAAGAGAACAAGCTCACCTGGGCTGCTCGCATGTCACTCAACGCCTCTGCTATCAGGCGGTTCACAACGCCACTCGTCAAACAGCCGTCGTCTCCCCACAAGACGCTCTCCAGCTCCCGGTACGTCTCCACTCGGTCACCCTGGGGACGGACCACAAAGGGGAGTGATGGGACTTGCTTTGCCCTTGTTCCCAGGGAGCCACGACAGAGACCTGCTGCCCCCCAAGTCATCTGCGTGACACAGGCACGAGGGACGAGTTGCAGGCATCGGTCAGGACAGCCACGGGGAACAGCAGGATCTTCCGCGGCGCCTCTGACACTAGCAGAGAGTCAGACAGGGAGATCGACTCCACCGGGGCAAAAGGCCACATGGGAGCCTGGGCGGTCACTCCTGAAAACGGGGGATGGCGGAGCTCAGGGGGAAAGTGCCGGCCAAGGAAGGGTGTGACTGTTCACTCAACTCCTGCCTAGATTTTGGCTAACCCAGCTCCTGCTAAGGCCTGGTGTATGCTGGGAGCAGCGCCATTAGGTCAAAGCGAGAGCACCGCGTAGGCAGGACGGGTGGCCAGAGAGAGCTAAAGGGCCATGATGCAGCCATTACCAGCTGCGGATGGCTGTCTCCGGCAGCCACTACCTTTTGTCCGGCAGTTTCCTCAGAATCCGCTAACGTAAGGAAATGGTATAGACCCAGCCTCCAAGCTGGAGGGTATAAAACATCAGCTTACTCAAAAAGCTTTCGAAGCAGATCCAACAGCAGCTGAACTGCTGAGGCTTTCATGCTTCCCGGTGCGACACAGGGGACGCCCACACCGTGATGGAGGAGGAAGGGTGAGCGCTCTCTCAGTTGGCTCATAGGTTCATAGCAAAAAAATTCTTTTTTTTGCTCATAGGTGCACGATATTAAGAGTTACAGATTATAAGTTACGAAACCTTATGACTTGACTGGTGAAGGAGTGAATTCACGTGATAGACGAGTCTGGGAGAAGGGAACTGAGCCCCTGTCATGTTTTTTTATTGTATTTCTTACTGAGCTCATGAAATAAAGTTGAAATCACAGCGTATGTTGTCCTGTACATTTGAGAGATCCAAATGGACCGTGACAAAGGGGAAGGCATGGGAACGAGACCATGCCCCGAGGAGGGGAAGCCGTGAGCACCCTGCGCCTTGGGGCCCAGTGTTGCTCCTCGCACGGGCAGGAGCCCCAGCACTGGGAGCTCCCGGGGAAAGGAGTGGGGAGCAATGGCATTAGTCCAGCTTGAGCAGCAGGATCGGCGCCTGGGGACAAAGTGCCTGCAGGAGGGCAGAGGTGCTGTCAGGTGAGACGCCCCTCTGCCACGGCACCCGGGGAAGCCAGGGGCACGGAGGGGAGCCCTCAACCCCCACCTCACCTCATGGTCTTGCAGTCGCTTTAGCAGAGAAGTCCCGACGGCCACAAAGGTAGTGACGGCCGCAGGGACAGTCCCCGTCACCCCGCCTCTGTCCTCAGAACGCGCAGGTCTGGACTGGGAACGCACGCATGGGCAGAGAGCTGCAAGAAAAGAAAGAAATGGCTTTGCTGGCTGCAGGGCTTCGCACCAGGGAGGGGTGAGGATCTTCCCAGACTGCCCCAGCACTATCAGCCTGTGCTGGGCTGTACTGGCAAGAGGGAAGTCAGTGGGATGAGGGGAGGGAGTCTTCCCCTCACCGCGGCAGTGGGAAGACCACCTTGGGGGACTGGGCCCATCCTGGGCTCCTCAGTGACAGAACGGCAGCAATGCGCTGGAGCGAGTCCAGCACAGGGGCCCTGAGCTGGCCAGGGGATGGACATGGGCTCCGCAAGGAGAGGCTGGCAGGGCTGGGGCTGGGCAGCCCTGACAAGAGCCGGCCAGCCCAAGTCACCTCTGAGCGGTCCCCAGCTGCCTCAGGGAGAGGATGGAGCCAGGACCCTCTGGGACGTGCCTGGCAGCAGGATGAGAGGTGATGGGACGCAGCCCCCAGCACCCGGCTGGGACAGACACTGCCTCCAGCACGTATCAGACCCCAGCCTGCCACCAGCCCCTCACCTATGAGCGCTCTCATCCTCCGCATGGGCAGCAGGATCCCACGGATCGACACACTGCTCCTCCAGGCAAAAGCCATGAGAAACTGGGGCAGCACCAGCCCCAGGAGGAAGATGTAGAGCCCAACCATTGTGACCTCACAGAGGGCTCCGGTGACATGGGGACATGTGCTGGGGACGCAGCAGCACCCTGGGGACCCCCCCAGGCCCACAAATGCAGGATTTTCCATCACTTGAATTTGCTCATGGTCTTCAAAGAGTTTTAGCAAAGACTTGCTCCAGACAGCCCTTCCCAGCTCTGTCCCTGGGAAGACTGGGACTTCTTTTCTCTCTCAGAAGAGAAGACTTTTCCTTCGGCGGGGGACTGATACTGGTGGGGTGTCCCAGGCCCTTGTGCCTGAAGGCAGGAGTCTGGAGAAGAACAAGCAGCAGTGGATGGGGATCAAGTCAGGTGAAAGGCAGAACATTAAAGCAATTAAGCTTAGTAAGAGTAGAGAAATGAGTCTAATGACCATCAAGAAGAAGGAGAAATGTTTGTAGAGCACGCTACTGTTAGTGTCTTTAGTGAAAGTAGAACTGCAGCAAATTATGTGGTGGGTTGAGCCCAGGTGGGAGGTAAGCCCTGCTCCCCAAGCTGGGCAGGCAAATGAGAATAAGGAACTGTTGCTATCAGTTTTCTTTCCTTCCTGTGGCTTTGGTGAGGGGACTGAAGAGCCTGTGTTTTTTTCTAGAGCCATAGGATGCTTTGGGTTGGAAGGGACCTTAAAGAAGGCTAGAAGGCTGTGGCATAGGCAGGCAAGAGGGGAGAGGCGTCCCTGGGTGGGCTCGAACCACCGACCTTTCGGTTAACAGCCGAACGCGCTAACCGATTGCGCCACAGAGACTCCCAAAGGGAGCTCCGCGGGGCTTCCCAACGGCAGGCAGCTGTTCGGCCATTGCCAGGGAAGCAGAGCTTCCTCACGCGTAATGGTGACCTGGGAAGAGAAACACCACAACCCTCAATGCCCACCCTTCATCCTTGGCTCCCTGAGCGACGCACCTCCCCTCCCACAGCATTCCTGCGAGCACTCCTGTCCCATTCCCTGCCCGCTGCAGACCACCCACCTGCAATTAGCAAAGGCGGGCACCAAATTAACTCCTCCGGGAGCCTTGCACAAGTGCTTCGACCTCAAGAAGCACAAGAAGCAGCGGTACTGGGCACAGTACCCTGCAGGAGTTGGCCAGATGCATCCCTGGGGCTCTTACCTGGTCAGGAGACGCACCCCCTCAGGGTGAGCCACGGGGTCTTCCAGGCGAGCCCACACTCCCCGATTCACGAGCAGCCGCGTCCATTTCTGCGCCATGCATTTGCCCAGCATCAACTCGACAGCTGAAAGGAAAATCCTGGCAAAAGAAGCAAAGCGCAAAATAAACAAACCCAATCAAACAAAACAAGTCCAAACAGCACCACCGCCAGAAACCCCAAGAACTCTCAAATCGCAGCAGGTTAGGGGAAGACTGATCTGCAGCAGAGCTAAATAGCCCTGGAATGACGCTTCACAGCCTTCCAGACTGCAGCTAACGACACTGGCATTTTCTTCATGCCCCAGACCCACCGAAGCAGAAGAAAAGCCACGCCTCTAGACTGACTCCACGCTAGGTGTCAACCAAGGCCAACACCTCATACCTCTTCCCACCAGCCTTTGGCCAAGAATGACACCAGTGCCCGCAAGAGTCACTGCTCCAGCGGGGGTCCGTTGAGGGAGTGCAATGCTATTGTGCACACAAGGGGATGCAGGAGGCAAGAGGACGGCCGTCCGCAGTATGAGCTGCGTAAGAGCTTCCTGCCTGGGAGCTGGAGTTTCTCCATGAAGGAACAGAAGTAAAACCAACCACGACGACCGCTTTCCACATCTAGGAAGTGGGGCAGGCCAAGCCCTCCCTCAGCCCCACAAAGGCACATGCCTTGGCACGGGGAACTGAAGCCAGCCCCTCCATCTGCCCCTTCGGCTCTTTACCTGCACGGCTTCTCCACATGCAGTTGTTTCCAGCTGGTCATGAGCAAAAGCTGCCTCTCCCCACCCAGCATTTCACTGGCCCACCTGAGCAGGCTGGGAAGGAGGTGGGGAAGCAGTTGCCTGAGCTCCTCCGTGCTCCTCAGGGCAAGCACCACCTCGGAGATGGCACGGGTGATCTGCAGAGAAACATGACCAAGAACCACCTGTTCAGGGAAGGCCTTTTCCCTCCAGCCCGGTTCCCCCGCCTGCCCGGGGTGGGGGGTCACTGTCCGCACTTGTCACTGCTGCTTAGACCTCAAGAAGCACAAAGGGGCCTCGGGGAGGTTCTCCCTTCCACAAGATGTGCTTCCTCAACTGGGGTTTTTAGCATGCATGAATGGTGACTGGAGAAACGTGGTCATCCCCTGACAATGAGATGGAAAGCCTTAAGAGCTTCTTAACGTCTCAGTTAGTGATTGGGCAGTGACTGGCAGCGCGTAGGGATGCCAAAGAGGGTGGAGGGAACTCGGCAAGAAGCAAGGCGGCGGTTGAGGGTTTTAGCGCATCCTTCCAACCATGTGCGAACCCAGAAATGGGAAGCCGTTGATGTCTGTGGGTGGAGGAGGAATAGGTCTGCCCTGGGAACGTGACTGAAGGACTCTGAACAAAGGAGAGGTTTCCATCATGTGCGCGTGCCTCACCCGGGGAGATGGGGAATGCCCTCTGCTGTGGCGTGGCTAGACGGTGCTCAACATGCTCCATGAGCTGACCTGCCTCTCGTCCTCCCCTTCACTCCCCACACT
Source organism: Haliaeetus albicilla (assembly GCF_947461875.1). Classification (NCBI taxonomy): domain Eukaryota; kingdom Metazoa; phylum Chordata; class Aves; order Accipitriformes; family Accipitridae; genus Haliaeetus; species Haliaeetus albicilla. The sequence continues at coordinate 73,311 of NW_027212517.1, forward strand.
TGGATGGACCTCAGGAAGCCTTTTGCTTCCTTCTAGGCTGGTTCATTCTTTCAATATCTGCAGTTCAGGAACTTGGCACCAAAGGCCTCGTTAACATGCAAAGTGCCACAAGAAGCCACATAATAGAATTCTAGAATCATAGAATAGTTTGGCTTGGAAGGGACCTTTCAAGTGTTACCAGAAGTCGGCACTTCAGAAACTCTCTAAGACTCAATTTTGGAGTTTTAGAAAGCAGGCATTCTTCATTGCATCGCTGGATGCACGGGGGATCGTTCCACCTATCGTGCATACCAATTCTTTCAACAGTTGAGATTATATACAGAATGGACATACATATTCACGATTTTTCCTGGAAACAACTAACATATTCATCTGAATTCCAGGAACTCAGTCATATACGTAAATGTCCTTGGCGCAGGCGCACTCGAGATCTTTGGTGATCTTCAGGGGTCCTCTGGTGGTCTTTGATAGTCTTCCTCACTTGTCCACTAGTTGACCCTTTTCTAGTGATTCTGCGTGGTTGGACACTACACGTTTGATACAACTTATGCTAAAGAATGTTCATTAGTACCTCTACTATCTCCCTTTTCTTGATATGCATTCTTTTGTCACAAACCACATTGACGCTCTGCAGCCGTACCCGGGAGAAGGCAGCCATTGTGCCCTGTCCCTCTGACAATGCAGCAGGGAAGCCTTGCTCAGCAGCACGTCTTCCTACAAACTGGACAAACTGTGAGGGTTGTTCTGACAGATGCTTTGGACGTGGCAGGTTTTGGAGACTCCTCCAGGAAACTCACACATGTGCACTGCCCTGCAGCTGGAGCCTTACCGTGTAAAGTCCTGGGAAGACTTCTCCCACACTGGGAGCTCAGCTGTCCTCCCACTGACCTCTCTCTACCTCGCTCGTCTCCCCTCACTACCTGCAGGCAGTGCCTTCAGCCCTGCTGTGCTTCGCAGGGGAGCTGCTCCTGGGCAGAGCTGTCTCTCACAAAGCGCTGCCCACTTGCTGGGAGCTCCCTCCGTCCCAGGAGCCCGGCCCAGCTCAGGAGCAGAGGACCAGCCCAAGGCTTCACTTTCTCTGCCTCTCCTGGGCTCCCTGCAGATGTCTCAGCTCCTGAAAGGCAGCGGAGTCACCCTTGGGGAATGGACTTTTTAGCTGACTGCAGTAATCGCCAATTGTCCCTCTCTAAAGAGTGGAGAGAGAGCGATTCCAAAAGCATGGCTTGTCCTACCAGAGCACAGATGTCTATGAGAGGTGTAGATGTTCCCCTCTGGGCACGGATATTCTTGGCCCATAACAAAAAGGACACACAGGCAGTGACAGGGAGGTGTTGGTTAAACGCTCTGGCTGGGCGGGGATTCAGCTGAAGCAATGCAGACATCTCATCCCCAGCTGGAAGCCCTGGGGATGAGGCAGGATTCAGATCCCCCCATGCATCCCACAGACCCACAGTGTTAAGGGATGTCAAGACTGGCCACCGCTTCCAGGCACTGCAGCCAAGGACCCCTCCCACCGTGCCCCTGGAGCCCAGACCAGTACCACCAGTACAGTCCTGCCTGGCTGCTGGAGCCCAGCCCGGTGCCTGGGGATCTGGAGCCTTTGCTCAGGCTGAGGGATGCAGCTGCCACTTTTCCGCTTGCAGGTGCAACTTCTAGCGAAGCTGAGCACGCATCCCAGAGATGCACACGCACAGACACACCTGCGGAGAGGACACTGACACGGCCAGTCACACAGACGAGGCGCTGCCGTCAACAGTACCCACATGGAGGACTCACACAAAACACAGAGACAGCCATGTCCCCTCCTCCTCTTGGGCTGCCAGAGACAGGAGGTCACTAGTGCAGGCACACACACAACACGCTGTGCGTTCACAAGCACACGCATGTTCACGGATCCCCAGAGTACCGGCACGGCCTCTCTGCCCTGCCAGTACCCCTGCCTGGATTCCGGCCCTCTGACCCACCCCACGAGTCGCCTACTTGCTGACTGGTCCGTCTTGGTGCTCCCTGCAAACGTGCAGCACTCACACATTCGTGGTGCAGGAACCCCACAGCCACCCAGCACAGACCCTCTGCCCACCTGATATCCCAGCCAGGGCCCGGCTGCACTGGGACCCACGCCAGTAGCTGGCACCACAAGCCAGGGGTGCCTACACCCCCCGGTTGACTCCAGTAGCTGGCACCCAGTCCACCCACGCCAAGCCCCCCAGTAGCTGGCACATAGTCCTTTCAGTACACATCCACACAGGATAGAGAGTGAGGTTGTGCAGAGAGATCGTTAGGAAAAGATTTAATAAGAACATATAAGAAGACAGGACAGACATCATCTGTGTCCTGCTACCAATCACTTGTCTCTGGACAGACTCCGGTGTCATCAGGTTGTCCGTCATCTGAAACTTCTTCAACAAGATTAGAGGGGACGAAGCCTCTTGTGCCGTCGGTCAGCTCTCCCACGTACCAGCCGTCTTCATCCACGTCTCCAAAGATGTACACGTATTGCCCAGCAACTAGAGGAAGCTCTAGTTCAGGCCGCTCATTGGGACCACTGAACGGATCGTAGCTGTATCGAGCTACGAATGCTCGCAGCTCCGCCGGTTGTTTTCTCATAGCCGCCAGGAGGATGGGCTCCTTGTCTGCAGCCCCGTTAGCCTGGCGCGGCCTGGAAATGATACGCTTGGATCTTTCTCTTTCCAGCCATTCAAGTTCCCGAAGTAGCTGCTGGTGTTGCTCGTTTAGCTTCTGATACCAAACCAGCTGGGCTCGAAACAGTTGCAGGGTTTCTTGGTGTTCCCCGTGTGCTTCTGCCTGAGCCCTCGGCAAACACTTGCCTTGCTCTTCTTTCCTCTGGAGCGCTAACTTTGTCTCCTCAAGTTCCTTCTCCAGCTGTTGACTCCTTTCTGCCATTTCTCTCATGGCTTCCAGTTTGCGCTCTGCCTCTTCCAGCTGGGTTTGAAGACAGACCTTCATTTGGATGGCAGCATCTCGCTCCGCTGCCACTCGCGCCAGTTGCCCTTTCAGGTCGGCATTTTCAGCTCGAACGTGTTCTGTCAAACCCATCTGCCCACGGAGGCGAGCATTTTCTTCAGCCAGGCGGGTGTTTTCATTTGTCACCTCCGAGAGCTGCACCTCTAACTCCTCGCCGGTTCGGCTGTGGGCGCTCACATGATCAGAGGCCTCTTCACCTGCAGCCACTTGGGCCTGAAGCTCCTCAGCTGCCTTCTCTGAGAAGTCATGCTGCTTGTCTTGTGCCAGCAAAGCTCCAGCAGGCTCTCCCATTTCTCCACCCCTCTGCTGAGGAAGCGATGCTGTGCACGGTTCCTCGGTGGGGCTTTGGATGGGCAGTGGCACTTGAGTGTTGATCAGGCAAACAGTGGTCGCCTGCAGTTGCCTGGATCTTTCTTCCAGCCGCGAGGCGAGGGCAGCTAGGTGAGCATTTATCTGCTGCAGCCTCTCTGCCTTCTTGCGCGCTTCTGGAGAGCCTTCCTTTTTCAGGAGGCGGTTCTCCATCTCAAGGGCACTCTGTTGCCTCTCCAGGTCTTCTAGAAGGCGCCGCAGGCGGCTGTTCTGCTTCAGGAGCACCAGGTCTTGCCCCTCCGGCACCTGGAGCTGAGCATCTGCCACAGCCTTGCACGTTGTTTGCTGCCCAGCGCTGCGGCTTTCCGGCGGTCTTTCCTGGGGTGCCGCCGGGGCCTGGGGCCCTTCTCTGCCAGAGGAGCAGGAGCTCTGCGTCTCCTGATGGCCCTGGTGCCCAGGAGGGCCTTCGGGCTGGGCCGTGCAGGGGGAGGCAGGCAGCTCGCCCTCGAACCGCTGCAGGATGTATTTGAGGAAGAGTCTCCTCTCCAGCTGCAGCTGGTTCTGGAGGTGGCGGATGCGGGCGGGCTGGTAGCCATCCGTCTCCCACTGTAGCTTGCTGAGGACGTCCTGGAGCTTGCTTCGGGCCTCCCTGCCGCTCCTGCTGGGCCTCACCATCTCCTCGGCCAGCTGCCGCTGCAGGTCCCGCGTCTGGTCAACGGCGGCAGTACATGCCTGCCGCAGCAGCTCCTGTCCCTCGCGGAGCTCAGCCTCCTTCCAGCGCAGCAGCTGGCGGGTCTCTGCCACCCGCTGCCGCTGGTTCAGCTCCTGCAGCCGCCGCGCCTCCTGAGCCTGTCGCTGCTCCCACTCAGATCGGAGCCGCTCTGCCAGGAGCTGCCGCTCCCTCTCCAGGGCCGCCTTCAGCTCCCGGGTTTCGGCAGCGAAGCAGCGGCGCAGCTCTTGGGTGCGGAGCCGCTCTTCCTCCAGCTCAGCCTGTCGCGCTTCCCGCTCCCGCCTCTGCTCCTCCTTCTGCGCAAGGCTGCCGGGGGCTTGCGCCGGGCCCCGGCGGGGCAGGGGGTGGCTGCGCGCCACCGGCCCCCGTCCCGCAACGCCCCGCGCCATGGCGTCGGCCACCAAGCGCTGCTGCCAAAGGTCACTGACCTGCCAAAGGTTGCGTTCCCTGGGTCTGCGAGGGGCGGCAGCCCCCTGACCCCGTTGCCGCTGCTGCCTCCCTTCCCTGTGCAGAAGCAAAGACAGCAACTGCCACGGCCCGGGTGGCTGAGCGTGGCCTTATATACCTGTCCCGGTCCCCTGCTCACAATGAGGGGTGGGGCAGCATGGCCTTCTATGGCATGTCCTGGCCCCTGCTCACAATGAGGGGTGGGGCAGCATGGCCTTCTATGGCATGTCCTGGCCCCTGCTCACAATGAGGGGTGGGGCAGTATGGCCCTCTATGGCATGTCCTGGCCCCTGCTCACAAAGGAGGGGTGCGGCATTTTACGTAAGAAAATGCCAAAAGACAAAGATGTCTCCGGAGACATGGGCAAGAGAACTTGACCAACTGACCTCTTCCGTAGAAGTGGGTTTGCTGCTAGAAGAAACCAGGCCAAACTGGCTGAAAGTGGCAAAGCGGCAGCAAAATTGTGCAAACTCAGATAATAAAGATGCATTAAGCATGTTTGCACGGGCGGGGTCGCGTGTACAAATGCTCGAAAGCGAATGGTAACAGGCGATATCATGGCCAAAGACAACAGGTTTTTTTCAGCCATCTTTCCCAGACCTTGTCCTGCTAAGCTGCCTTGCAGCTGGTCGCCCCCCCCAGCTCACTTGAGAGCACAGGGTTGTTCCTCCCCAGGACTTGGCAGGTGCCTTTAGTGACCCCCAATTGGTTCCTCTGCCCATTTTGCAGGTCCCCCTGGCTGGCAGCACCCCCACGTGGTGTATAAGCCCTGTACCCTGTGCCTGTGTTGCCTCTTGTGACTTCGGATCTTGTACCATTTATGTCTCTCTGTCTCTTGCCCCACTTTGCCTGGGCACCCCACATCTTGCTGAGGGTGGCTCTGTCCCACCCCCACCATTTGGAAAATGAAAACCAGAGCTCTATAGGAAGTAGAGGTGTAGAAGAGACCAAGCTACAACTTTTCCATCTTAAATATAGGAGGAGGGTCTGGAAAAGGACTGAGAGAAATCTACAGTTCAGGTTTTGCAGCCTACACTAGCAGTGGGATGTTTGCTCCTCCTCTACTTGCAGCAGGGGGCAAGAATGTAAAGTGACAGGGTGTTTGGCAAGATGACAGGGAATGAATGTGCCTGACCCTGTCAGGAAGGCAAAGCTTGAGGCTGGTGTAGATGGCCGCAGAATCATGAGCTGCTGCACCAGTGATGGTATTGTGGGGACTGCGTCCCCTCCTTTATGCTGTCTCCTCCCAAATGCAAAGATCCTCTTCCTAGATGTTCAAGCCAAGGAGCTTCTGCATGCAGCACGGTGGGTGCCTGCACATGCTGTGCTCATGTGTAGCTTATATGCCACAGCGTGGACGTGCTAGTGGACACGCACAGCCCGGGTGGCAGGTGACAATGGAGCCCTTTGTGACTTCCTCTGTGACACTGTGGGTGCTGCCTAGTGCCAGTGTGGCTCCGGCCCTTCAGTGTCCAGGAGGACGGCAACGGGATAGGGCAGGAGCACAGGGCTGGCAAGGAGCCCTGAGTGATGTCTCGTCTTTCCCCGCCACCCCCGGCATCCCCGCGGGACCAAGGCAATTCCGTGAAGTTGCCTAGTCCCCAACATGGGTAAGAGAGAGGGGCTGGGGCTGGGTGGGCACCCTGTGGGGGGAAATGTGCAGGAACATGAAAGCCCTTTGTGATTTCTCTGGCATGAGCCTCTGCCCAGCCCCCTGTGAGGCTGTGAATATTCACAGCCTGCCCACAAACCTCCATCCCCAGATTTGCTGCTCCTTGAAAAGCCTGTCCCACGCATCTCCCGGTTCCTGCACAGCCCCATTGGCCCCCCAGGCTCTCCCTGCAGGCAGTGCAGAGTTGGGGCCAGGCGACATGGCCTTGCCCCATGCCCACCCCACATGGCCTCTCCTCCTTCCCCAGGATTGAGCAGAGACCCCCCAGCCAGCCCCAGCTGGCCTGGGAGGCAAAGGAAGAGAAAGACAGCCTTCCACTGAGCTCTGATGAGGTGTGCATGGTCCCGCTGCTGCAGACTGGTGAGTGAGGGACGTTTTGCTGCTTTGCGGTGCTTCTGCATGGCAGCCGGCTGCTGGGCCCATCCCAGGCCTGACCAGCATGGGAGAAATACGATGTCAGTCCCCTGTTTCAGACCACCAGCCCAGGGCTTGCTTTGTCCTCGGGAGCTGGCATGTGGCTAGACGCAGGGTATCGCTGTTTAATCTCTCCTGCCAGCACCTTCAGCTCACCCTCCCGCCTTGCTTTATCAGATCCCAAGTCTGATTCCTGCATCCATCTGGATCTGCCACCAAGTGAGGAGAAAGACATCCAAGAGAACGTCAAGGACTCTCTCAAAGACTCAGGAGAGGTACCTACAGAGACTGCCATCTGTCTTGGGCCTGCATCTCCTTCCAGCTCCTCCCATGCTCAAAGATCACTTCCTGGAGGGCTGCTGTGTGTGCAAAGCTGGGGGCAAAAAACAGAAAAAAGACACCAAGTTCCTGTGGGTAGGAGGGATCCATGAAGGAGCCCCACAACCTTCTCTTCTCTTTGCAGGACCTGAGCATTCTGGACAACTGGCTGAAGGATTTTCTATTCAACCCTTCATCCTCCAGCTTCTTGGAGCAGCAGAATTTCTTGCAGGTCTGGCATTTCCAGAGCAGGTCACAGCTTCCCTAGTACAAACCCCCAAGGGAGGTTTCTGCCCCAAAGTCCTCTGCACCTTGAGGGGTACAGAAGGCCACTTTTGGAAAACAGCATAGAAAGGAGCGGAGGCTGCAGTGGGAACAGACTCTGGCTACCTCCCTGGACATGGCAGATGGGTGTGGCGACTCTTGCCTGGGGCTGGGAGGGGCTCTAGGGACGTGAAACCAGTGACAGGCTTTGCTGCTGTTCCCGGGAAGCCTTGGCAAGTGCTCCGATCCCTGCCAGGCACTTAGCAGAGCTGCCACTCCTGGAACAGCTGCCAGAGCCCAGGGCAGAGCATCGGCTTTTCTTCTCGCAGGTCCTGCTGCCCTTCACAGAGTCCCAGAGGCCAGACGAACGTGAGAAGGCTGTGAACATCATTGACTGGCTGATCAGATCATTTGTCAGCCCTTCCTCTGTGAGGGTAAGGAGCCTGAGGTCCAGACAACCTCCAGTCACCCCATCACCCCTTCCCAGCGTCCCAGGATAGTCTGTGGTTCAGGGCTTCCTTGGAGGGAAGTCTGGGCACGGGCTAGGGGACTCAGCAAGGTGCTCTCTTGAGTAGGACATCTTCTCCCCCGTCTCTATAGGCTTCTCTCTGGCCCCTCTTCTCTAGGGCAGGAGCCAGCTCTGCTGCCCAGCCTGCCCAAGTCAGAGCTGTCCTGGAGCATGATGTGATGCCTGGCCTGGCAGCCCTGGGCTGCTGCCCAGCAGCATAGGGGTTCAGGGCCCACAGGGCTCTCTGGCACGTCCCCTTCCCTGCAGCCACCTCCCCACTGCCTGCCACATGCCCAGGCGTCAGCCCCAGGACACGTGCTGCTGTCCTGCAGGTGCTGCCCACCTGTGCCGGGGGGAGCAGAGGAGCTGGGCAGGAGCAGAGGGCAGGTGGCTTGATGTGGCCAAAACGGGGAGTGGAGCTCACGGAGGCAGGGGCACTCCGCAGGCTGTGGGAGGGAGGAGGAGTGGTGGTGGTGGTGATGGGAGGGCAGGATGGGGGAGACGTCAGGTCCCAGTCCTCATGTCAGCACCTCCATCCTGTGGGCTGAAAGGCCCAGTGGTCAAAATCCTTCAGCTGCAGCCTGGGATGGAGTGAGAAAGCAGTGAGGGGAGACAGCCAGCCAGAGCTGTGGGCTGCGTCTGCTGGGCAGAAGCAACAGGAGCTGGCAAGGGAGCCTGGGCCTGAGGCAGAGGAGCCTGGGCTGTGGGCTGGAGAGCAGGGAAAGGCAGCAGAAACAGTGGGGCTGCAGGGGAGGCTGTTCCTGCTTGGGACAGCTGTTACTTACCCATCCTGCTACTGCTGCATTGCATTCCCTTCAGGCTCTGCTCTCCCCTTGCCACAGCTGCTGCGCTGGGTCAGGGGCTGCTGAGAGGTGCCCCTGCGCTGGGCGGAAGAGCTGGCAGCGTGCAGGGGCTGGGGCACGCACCTTTACAGCCCTCTGATCCCTGCTGGGTGCAGGGCTGGGCAGATCCTGCAAGAGCTCTGCCTGCGGCAGCACCCAGCCCTGCACCAGCTCTTGGGCTAAAGGGTTTGGCCCCAGCTGCCATGCTGTAGCCCCGCTACCAGTGCTTCCTCCCTCCCTCAGGTCGGTGTCTCTGGTAACCATCACCTTGGTGAAGAGAAGCTTTTCCAGGACCTGGGCAGGGTGGTGGGACGTCTCATCCTGTGCTGTGCTCCCAACAACCAGACGATCCGCTTTGCAGCTGCAAATGCTCTTCAATACCTCTACAAGTTCACCCTGCAACAAAGAAGTAAGAGAAACAACGACAAGTTGGGTCCTTCTGGGCAGAGAGGCCAAAGCAAGGCCAAGCAAAGCACCATGCCACCTCATCCATTTTCCTCAGCTAGAGGAAGGAACAAGAAACCCTCCCAATGCCAGAGTAGGGGAGCAGCTGTGCTGCATCAGCTGCAGGGCCCACACAACCCAGCATCAGGGTAGTGTGTGCAGAAACAAGAGGACATGGATAAGGTGATAGCCACGCACCTCTCTGGGGTCCCTTAGCTCTTGCCTTGTGAGAAATAGCCAATGCTCGTGCTGTAGACATGTGTGCTGCTTTAAAAATGCAGGTACCTCACAGACCTCATCCAGGACTGTTACCTCCCTTGAAGCAGTGGTTCCACAGCTGCCCTGGTTAGCAGGGGACTGAAAAACTTCCTGCTGCAATGGTTGCCCATCCTAGAGTTTCTGTCCTGCTTCGGACTAGAAAGTTCCATTAAGCTCCACCACTTCTCTGCAGCCTAAGAAGCAATTTCCCCTCTTCAAAGATAAAAAGTCATTTTATCACAGAAGACAGCCAGGTTGGCCAGGAATGATTTACCATTGGTAAAGCCATGGTGTTTCTCATCACCTTTCCCTATGGCTGCAATAGTTGCCTTTCCCCAGCTGTTGGGACCTCATCTCCATGACCTTTTAGGATGAAAGGAAGCAGCCTTGCAAGGGCATCAGTCAGTTCTGACACCTGACTAGTCTCAGGCACTCATCTACAATGAGTTCTTATGTGGACTGGGTTCTGTCAGTAATCCCTGACCCAGTTCTTACCCACCACTGGCAGTTCTCTCCTCTGAACCCTTCCACTTCCCACATACTGCCTTTTTGTGTTGGAGCTCTGCCAGGAGTTGCCAGCTTAGCCAGGCCAGTCTCCTGACATGTCTGCTCACTTGCCCAAGTGTTGGGGCGGACCATCTTGTGCATGGAGGTCGCTGTCCTTTGGTAGTCTACCAGCTTCCCTGACCTCCTTTGCCCTTCACAGCTGGTTCCCATAGGAGCCCAGCTGAAGAAGCTGAATGCTCACCTGAAGTCCAGGAACTGTTCTCTGCTGCTCTCCTTCCTCACTCCTCTCGGGACTGGAACCCCACTATTTCATGGCCCCTACAGCCATGATTACCATGTCACAAAACAATTTTTCTGTGTTAGTGAACAACAGATTCAGCTGTGCAACACAGTGGTTGCTCCCTCCAGTGCCTGTAGAAAGAAGGTCTCCCTGATGCCCTCCAGAAATCTCTTTAACTGCTTGTGTCCTAACACATTGCGAGCAAATCCTCTGCTTCTGACCCACACGGTCTCTCCCAGACTGTTGGTTGTCCCATATATCTGAGGTGCTCCTTCATATAGGAGGCAATCCCCCCTTCTCATCTTCCTCATCTGTCCAGAAGAGCTTGTATCCATCCACCGCAGCACTCCAGCTGTGTGAGCCATCTCCCACGTCTCAGTTATTCCAACTGTGTTTTACTTGTGCAACTGCATGCAGAACTCTAGTTCCTTAGAGTTTCCCGGGCTGTGAGCATTTGTATACATATGCTTGAGGCAGGTGCGTCTAATCCTTCTCCATCATTCCTGAGGTCCCTCTTGTTCCCATCACTCGTCACCCTTTGCTTTACAGCCCTGTCCACTTCCTTCCCTTGACTGTAGGTTGTAACCTCCCTCCTCGCCCATTCCTAGCTTCAAGCTCTTTTCACCGTTTGGTAAGCTTGTTGGCAAAGATCCTACGTCCTACCAACTGTTCTGTGTTTTCTTCCCCCCGTTTAGGCAGGACGCTATCAAAACATAATCCAGAGCATCCACAGCTCCAGAGGGAATGGGAAGCTGAGAGCGCTTCCTGGCTTTCTTGGCACTGTGACAGCAGTGACATTGCTATGGTAATGAGCTCCTCCCTTACTGTGACTCTTGTCCATGGCATCAGCAGGAGACCTGAGTGAACAAAAGGATCCAGAATCAGCGGGACTGGCATGGCCTCGCTCTCCCTGGTGAGAGAGGGTTCCTGCTGTCCCTGAGCAGGGACTACCTGAGGGTGGCACTCCAGTGTCCCAGCAGCAGCTCCAGTGCTCCTGGCCACCAGTGAGCCCTGGTTCTCTGTCGGGCCAGCGTGCTGTGCCCATGACCCCAGCCCTGCTCCCTCACCCTGAGGGCCCTCTGTTCTCATCCTCTGCCCTGCAGTGACTGCAGCCCCTGTTTCCAGCTTTCCTGTGGGCAATGGTGCCAGCACTGCTGGGCATCTCTCAGCAGAGCTGCTCGCACAGCTCAGCTACGCAGCACAATCAGGGCACTCAGCGCGACGTCTTCCCTCCCTTCCTTCTTCCCGTAGGTGTTTGGCATATACCTCCAGCCTTCTGAGAGGACAGACGTGGTCCTCACAGCCATTGACGCCATGAGAGACTCCAGCATCTGTGACAAGCAGGTGGCCTGCAGCTTGCTCTACATGGCCATGAGAGACCCTGCCTCCTGGCTGATAGATGTAAGCAGCCTGCAGCGGGATTTTGCTGCCCATGAGACCTTTCAGGCATTTTCCCTCCCAAGCCCGGGTGTCTTGGGCACCTGAAGCCATCCATTTCAAGCCAGCAGAGAGGGATGGGAAGGGCAGCAGTTTCAGTGGCAGCTGAGGAGATGGTTGCACTCCAGCGGCAGCACCATCCTCACCTGTGTCCCTTCCAGGCACGAAAGATCTTGGAGTCTGTCCACAGAAACATGGAGTTCATCTGCACAGTGACAGCCCGGCACAGCCTGGAATCACTCCTTTTCCTGCTGATCAAATGGCGCCCCAAGGATACGGTCATGAGCCTGTTGAAGATCACTCCATCATGCGACAGGTACCAGCCCCGACAACCCTGGGGGCTTGTTCCATAGCCCAGGCACGGCGCGGTGGCTGAGGCTGCCCTGCTAACAGAACGCTCTGGCTTGCAGCACTGCCCTGGCCATGTGGGAGGTGATGGTCTCCCTGCCCAGCACCTGGGAGATGATCTGCAATGAGCTGCTCAGTGTGATCCAGGACCAGCTACCGCAAGGGCAGTTCAACTCCACAGAGGACATGCACGGCCTTCCCTCAGCTGTGAGTGACCAGAGCAGGTCTTGCTCACCTTCAGGGCTGTTCATGCCTCCCCAGAACAACAGACACAGCCCCTCCTGTCTGCCCCCAAGCAGCCACCTCCTCCCGGACTTAGGGACACAGGCCCTTAGGGCCAGCAGGCACCTGCCCAGCACCAGGCTCCCCTGTGCCAGCCACGCAGGGCTGCCCCGTGCTGCTGGGGCCCCGGTGCACAAACACGAAGTCTGCCCCTGCCCCGGCAGCACTCTGCTTCCCTGCTGCCTGCATCCCTGTGCCCTGCTCTGCAGACTGGAAACCTGGGGCAGGGGCAAGAGTTGGGGCAGGGGCTGCTCCCAGACAAGGGCAGGGGTGCAGACTGGGGCAGGGGCAGAGAGGTGCTGGGGTCAGGGCTGGGGCAGAAGCCAGAGTCCGGGCAAAGGCTGGGGCTGGGGCAGGGGCTTGGCTATGGCAGAGTCTGCACAGGCTGCAAGGCCTGAGCCTGGAAACCCAGGAGGGTCTGCAGGGTACAAAAGGCAGGCCATGCTAGCCCCAGGAGGCTTGTGGTGCCCACGTCAAAAGCAAGAGCTGAGCCCCCGGGGCTGCTGGGTCTTGGCCTTGGCCTGGAAGCCAGGTTGCAGTCTCCATCAGAGTCTCTGTGGCCCGGGCCAGTGCCTGAGCCAAACCCCATGTGCTGCCCGAGGGCTTTGGCAGTGCAACAGCAATGTCTTTGCAGTGAGTTGTCACTGTGTGTATTCCACAGGCAACCAAGGTCCTGTACAAGCTCATCCAGCAGCCCATCTGCCAGGAGAAACTAAAAGCACTCTTCGCCAAGGTCTTCATGGGCCTGGTCTTCCAGATTTCATACACTGCAGAGCTCCTACAACACACCACGGAGATTTTCTGGACATACAGCGAATGGCATCAGGCCAATCAACCCAGCCCTTTCAGGTGCTCCATCCCCCTTCCCCTGCCATTCCCCTGGGCCCTCGGCCAGGGCACATGCTCTGTCTGTGACTGGACTTCACTCTGCATGCAGGTTTGCAGTGGAGGCCATTAAAGCTCTGCTCTGTGCTGCTGGCTATGAAGAGCATGTCCTGAGCATCCAGAAGGAGGGCGGCTGGGACATGCTTCTCGGAACTGAGACCCACCACAGAGGAATCAGCTTGCTGGCCAGGTGAGAGCCCCTTTCAGGCAGCAGTGCCTCCGCAACGCCACCCGTCGTGGCTGAGAGAGGGTCCCCAGTGTGCCAAGGCACAAGGCTGCAGCCGCAGTGCTCGTGACAGAGCGGTCAGACTGGAAAGGGCGTTCCTTGCTTGGGGAAAGACCAGGGTGCTGTGAGCAAGTTGTGTAGAAGCTGTAGCTGAGTGCAAACGCACGTCCTGGCCTGGGGCGTCGTGACTAGGCTGGGCAGTGCAATCCCAGCAAGGCTTTGCCTGCCCTGCTCCATCCCAGTGGTGCTTTTCTTTCCCTTTCTAGAGAGATGAGTAAGAGCCCAGTTGATCAGCGATCCTCCATGTTCCAGCATCTGCAAGGGATTCTTGGCTGTAGGAAGGAATTCCAGATAACTTTTGCCATGACTTTCTACGTTGAGGTAGGCCTGGTGACAAGCAGTGCCTCTCTGAGATGCTTCTGAACCCTGCCCTTTTGCCGACACGGCTGCAGGGTGGGATGACAGTCACCGGAGCTGGGACAGAGGCGGTCCATTGTCAGTACCTCTGGCCTCGACCCATTTCTGCTGGGGTAGCACTCACAACCACCGGCATGTCCACAGGCAGAGCTTCCCCCAGGATGGGCTACGTCAGGCCCCCATGTCCTGAGCTGGCAGTGGGAACCAGGAGCGGCACAGTGCGGGGAGTCCTGCAGGCTCTGCCAGTCTCTCGCTGCTGTCTTTGTTTCAGCTGCTGGCCTGCGATGACCTTAAAAAGGATTTGAGTGACCTGGTCCTCCTCCAGTCGTATATGACGTATCCATGCCACATAACACAAGCGCTGGTATTCAGAGGTATCATCACACTGTCAGAAAAACCTGAGATGGTGAGCAAGGCATAGTCAAGTGAAGCCATGTTGGCAGCCTGGGGCTGGGGCAGTGGGTAACGCAGTGGCTTGGGTCTGGCTGAGAGTAAGGAGGTGGGTGTCAGAAAAGGGGGTGGCTGAGCAGGGGACATCGAGCCTTTGCTGTCCTGCCTTCCCTTCCCTACCCCTGCTCTCCCTCGTCCCCATCAGCACACATGTGGCCACCACCAGAGAGCAGGCTGCTGCAGCGATTCCTGTGCCACCTGCCAGGAAGCTGGATGGGAGGCTGGTGCTCAGTGAACACAGCATTTTTGCCAGGGTGGTCTTCCAGTGCTTCACCATAACAGAAATCCTGTGCTTCATACAGGCAAGAGAAATGCATATCCTGCTGAGCGACATCCTGAGGACTCTGAACAATGGTGACACAGATATCAAGATGAAGGCCTTGCTTGTCTTCAGAAACCTGCTGAGACACATGAAGAGGAAGGAGGCCAGCCACATCACTCTGCAGCTGGCAGGGAAGCTCCTGCCACTCATCGATGACGTAAGGCTGCTGTGGGAGCCTGAGCCCCACAGATGGGTACTCTGCAAGGACAGCTGCCCTCCAGCCCAGCCCTGCAGGCAGGACTTGGGCAGGGCTGCTTCCCTCCTCACGCCCCTGGGCTCTCATGGGATGGCTTCTGGGCTCTGCAGCCCAGTACAGCTTCTCCTTGGCAGGTGGATGCCTCTGGGTGACCCGATCCCCCTGCGCTGGGGCTCGCCCCTGTGCAAAGCACCAGCAGCCCAAGAGCTGCTCGGAGCCACGAGGGCTCCCCCAGATGCGCTGTCAGGCAAGACCAGACGTTCTCCCCAGGCACTGTGGCAGGGAGCTGAGGTTGAGCCTGCGGTGTGTGTCCTGCAGGCATTGCTGAGGGGCAGCCTGGTGTCCTCCTCAGCCCATCCCCGGGGAGTGCTGCTCTGACATAGCTGGTGGTGAATGCTGGAGGGCTGGGAGAGCACTTGGAGGCACAGCACCACCTGACAGAAACCTCTTGTGTGGCCTTTGATGGGGACCATTGCCCGGGGCCCTTCAGCCCCAGCTGCAGATCTGGCCCACAGCTCCTCTGTGCAGAATCTGACCCTGGAGCATCTCCCCTCACATCCACCACCCTAATGCCCTTGATCACCGTGGGCAGGGAGAGGCTGTTGCTGAAATCCCCCGTCTTCCTTCCTACCAGGAGTCCAGCCAGCTGCGAGAGCTCTCCATCTGCCTCTTCAGAGACATGATGGAGACTGTGGTGGGGAGAGACAAGAGACGGATGAAGAAGAAAATCCAGAGGGTCCTGGTCCCGCTCTTCTTCCATATGAATGACCAGACTGGGAGTGTGGCCAAGGTACAGATTTCAAAGCTGAACAGTGACAGGGGGAGGGGTCACAGCGCTGGCCTGGGCATCGGGGGTGATGGCTGCTGGCAGTCGTACTCTGGGAATATGTGTAACCTCGGGGTTGCACTGCCCAAGTCACTGAGGACAGGGTAGAGCTCCCCTCATCCCCTGCACCAGTCCCACCACTGCCTTCCTCCTCCCCCCGAGCCTCCTGCTGCAGAGGTGGCCAGGGTGCTGGGGTCCCCTCCCAGCCCTGCTGCCCCCATTCAGCCTCCCCCAGCACAGCCCAGAGGAAGGAAGGGTCCCTGCAGAGCCAGCACGAGCACGTGAGGAGAAGCTGGCATGGACATTTCCCAGACCTGCCCTACATGGTCCAGCAGGGCTGGGCAGCAGCCCGTGGCCACCGAACACACAGGTCCCTACAGGCTTCCCAGCTGTCCCTGCAGGTGTCAGAGGCCAGGACTTCGATGAGCCCCAATCCCTGTCCCCCAAGGGCTGTGCCCAAGAGACCCCCAGATGTTTCGGGTAGCTCCCTAAGAGCAGGATTGAAGCACTGCTCACAGAGATCACCCTGCGTCAGGCCAGGGAACTTGGTCTGTGCAGAGGAGTGGAGAACCAGCTTGTTCCCCAGCCTGGAGTGAGGAGAGTGGTGGGAAGGGAGGTACGGTCAGAGGAATACTGGTCATACATCCCAGGATCAACCCAGCTGGAGCCTCAGCCTAAAGGAGCTGGGGCAGCCCTGGCTGGGGAGCCAAGCGTCCTGCTGGGGGCTGCCCACGTGAGGTGCTGCTGCCTCCCTCCTGCCCTGGTGTCTATGGGACTGCTACTCTCATGGCCTGCAGCCATGGGCCCACACCTCCCTTACCCTTCACTCTGCCCCCAGCCCTAGCAGCAGCTCAGCAGCTCTTGCGGATGTCTATTCTGCTGGCTGGCAGAGTGCGGTGCGTGAGGTGTTGGCTGCCCCATGTCCGTGCCTTGGCCATTAAACCCAGTTCAGACTCTGTCCGCAGCAGCCTCTTCCCATAACAAGCTGGGAACAGCTCGCAGCCTTGCCAAGAGGAGGGGGATGCCAGGTCTCCTTCTCAAGCTGTGGTGCCATCTCCCAGCTTCTGCTGCTTTGCAGGCCTCTGGTGAAGCCCTCCTCACTTGTGCAGACCTCCTGAAGAGGAAAAAGCTCAAGCAACTGGCCCAGACAAAGCAGACGTGGAGGATTGGAGAGACCTTGGTGAGGACAACCCCAAAGCCCCAGGGCCCAGGCTGGACAAGGGATGCCCCATGTGCCCGGGGTGTGGACTGTGCAGCTGTTGCTCACCGGCCCTGCTCCAGACTGGAACCCACAGCCTGGAGCTGCATCCTCCTTCCTGTCCCTCAAGTATAGAGCCCCCAGGGCTTCTCCTCCAGGTCCCTCTCCGCTCCCACCCCTGGGTGCTGAAGGAGACCCTGGCCCACCTGGGCCCTGGCAGCAGGACGGAGGGGCCTCAGTACTTCCGGGCCCCCTCTGCCTGTGGCTCTCCCTGAACTTCAGCCCCACAGGGCTCCTGGCTGGAAGAAAGGAATGGCCTGGGGAGGAAGGAGGGTGATGGGAAGAGGCACTGGTCTGGCCGGCTGGGAATGGTCTGTGCTAGCCCTGTGACCTTGTGCTCTCTCCAGCTGGTGCAGGACAGGAGGAGGATGGAAGAATACCTGCATCACAGCCTGCCATACCTGAAGGACGCTCAGGCCACCTTGAGAGTGGAGGCCATCAGATTCATTGGTGAGCCCCAGCCCCCAGGGTCCCTCTTCTGACAGCCTGGCCCCAGTCCCTGCCACTGCACTGGCAGCAAGAAGCAGCCCTGTGGCTGCCAGAGCCTCGGCTGCCCCATCCAGGGCCTGGGCAGACAGGGGCTCTGTGCCTCCCTCACCCACCCCTGCCCACGTAGGTGGGCTTGGTGGCAGCCTTGCTCAGTCCCACTGCCCTCGGGTAGTCTCCTTCCCTGGGGTCAGCCCTGCTGAGGGGGAGGAGGGCGTGCAGCTGAGCTGGCAGGGCCAGGGGCTGCGCTGCCAGCAACATGCTGGCGAGTGGGAGGTCTGATGGGAGCTCTGTGCCTAGGGCTTGGTGCACGGCACCTGAGGGACCGAAATGAGGAGGAGCTACAGGATATGTGCAGGGGTGAGTAGGGGCAGTGCTATGCTGGCTCGGGCTGGTGGGGCAGGGGACAGAGCCTGGGCAGGGTGTTGCTATGCCTTGTCCTGCTCCAGGAAAATGCTTCAGGGGTAGAGGAACGTGTCAGAGGCATTTCTGAGCAGCAGCTTCCAGCTGATGATCCATTGGTCCCACCTGCTCCTCCTGGCCAGGGAAAGAGACAGATGGGGCTGGCATGGGAGGGTCTCTGCGGACAGCGGGGTTTCACCACTGCTGTCCTTCGTTCTGTTGCAGCCCTCCAGCCCTTGGTGAATGATGCAGAGTCCTCAGTTCGTTCCCTGGCAACTCAGACCTTGCTGATCCTGGCACCTCGGCAGCCAACATCAGGATGGTCCCTACGAAGATTGTGCTGTGGGCTCTGCAGAGACAGGGAGAAGTGAAGGTCTCTCCTGGGGAAAATGGCTGCATGGAAATAAAGCTGGAACAACCAGCCCAGTCCCATGGTGTCCTTCACACAGGACATGAGCATGCTGAGCAGACAGCATCATTCCTGGCCTCTACTGCTGCCTGCAGGACAGCTCATCTCTCGGCACACCCTGGCCCCAGTCTTGTTTTACAACAATTTTACCTCTTGTTTGGGCTTTCCCCCAAAAGAAGCATGTTTGCTCACCCCCTGTGCAAATATTTTTCTTTAGGGATGCAGAGGGTGAAGGGGAAATGGCAGACCCTGGAGAAATCGGGATTGCCTGGAGAGCTGCCCGGCACCCCGACTTCCCAGTAGCTCATGGCAGCACAGCACGCGCTGACCCAGGGTGTCCTTGCACCAAAGCCCTAGCAGCACTGCTGGAGACCACAAAACCCAGAGGGGAGGAGGAGGGAAGCTATAGCCCAACCTTCCCCTCCTGAGACATTCCAGGGCCTGAACAAATGCTCGGCCAAGCTGCCGACTCGTCATTCATGCCAGTGTTCTGAAGTGGCCACCTCTGGCAGGCTCCTGGCTTGCACATCTTTGCCCATGAGCCAGGGGAGACGTTTCCCTGTGGGAAGAGCTGTGCCCCTGTGCCCTGCCACACCTCCTCTGGGCTGCTGGGGCCGGACTCCCAGCCCTTTCAGCAGCTGGGCTGATCTGGCCATGGTCGGTGCCATCAGCCAGGCAGTGGAGGCAGCGTGTGCCAGGCTTCCCACGGCTGCCTTCCCAAGGCCTGGAAGGAGGGAGGGCATCAAATCCCCAGCAGCAGAGAGCTCCTCACCACCCCAGGCCAGCAGCTCCCCCCAGCTCTGGGACCAAGCCCAGGCTGTCCCCTTGGGGTCCCTGGGGAACCTCTGCTCTGCCAGCACGCAGCAGGCACTGCTTCGGCAGGGAGAGAAGGAGGCAATGGGCTGGGAGTCCAAGGGATGCCTTGGCACACCGCTCGTTCCAGCAGCAGCAGCGCCGACAACCCTTTTCTGTGCTGGAGTCCAGTCCCTCCTGTCACCTACACAGAGAGGTCGTTTTGAAGGACAGCAGCATCTTTAGCCTGGCAGCTTTATCTCCAGTGCCAGTCTTGAGTTTCCATCAAGCACCCAGAGGCTGTCACAGCAGACGGAAATTACTGACCCCCCCGGGGTGGGGGGTCACTGTCCGCACTTGTCACTTCTGCGACAGCCTTGTGGCTCAGGAGTACCAAACTGCCCTGGCTCCCCACACTCCTTGAGGCCGGGCCAGCACAGCGCCCTGCGAATCTCCACGGGCACCCGCAAAGGGCACCCGACTCCCTTGTGCCCAAGTGTGAGTTAGCAAGCAGATGCCAAGCTGCAGAAATGTGTCTGCCGTTGAACGTACCGTCAGAGTCTCCAGAGCAGTCTGACAGTTGTGCCGCTCACAAGTGCAGGAGTCCGTCCCCAGGCGGTTGTTTCCTGCTCTGTTTAGTTTCTCCACTAAGCACCTCTGAGGGTCCAGTAGGTTTCTAGGGTGTCTTGGGACCACTTCTTCACACAGGTGCCAGGTAGGCCAACAAAGGTGATGCTCACCTGACTCTGGTCCTTGCAGAAGAGGGAGTGCTGGTCAGGGTGTGAGAGACTGAATTGTTATCTCGAGCTATTTGTCTCAAAGACTGTTTGTTGCGAGAGACTGGACTGTCATCGCAAGCCATTCATCTCAAGGATTGTTTGCTGTGATGAGCCACTTATCCCAGAGATGGCTTGTTTAAGCAGGGCACTCCTCCGTCCATAAGGACGATTATCAGGCCACTGAGGCATCCAGGGGAGGAGACAGGCTGGAGCCGGCAAAGCATGCAGGAATGTGGAGACTATCATTGTCATGGAAACTGCAGTCTTTGAGATAAGGTACTGGTTTCTGGCATTGATCACGCAAAGGTCATGTGATAGATGAAACCTGCAGCGCATGAACAGTGCGTGAACAGTATGTATGCGTGTGCATCGGACTATGCCCTACAAAAAAAACGTGGAGACAAGCCGTGGTGTGCACCCATCACCAAAGAATTGAAGATTGAGGACCAACTGGATGCTGCTGGATCCATGGTGGTGACTATTCTTGCAACTCTATCCCGACTGCTTGCTTAATTTCTGCCTTTTCTTCCATTCTATCCTAGCGCTACTATTTTCTACTTTTGATAATAAAAGCTCTTTTGGGTATACGGCATTTGACCTTGCTTGTGTCTTAATCTTGCTCTTGGGATCATATCGACACCTTCCCCGACATTGGATCGGGACACAGGGATGGAAAAACCATTGTCAGCCTTGGCTGTAGTGACCATGAAACAGCGGGTGAAGATTCTTGCCTCTTCAGGGGACTTTTGGTGGGAATCCCATGGGCAGCAGCACTCAAGGGCACCAGACCTCAGTACAGCTGGTCTTTCAGGCCTAGGGCCACCTCTGCCTTCCACTGAGGCACCCAGAGTAACCCCCTTGGAGGAGCTCTACATGTCTGCAGTCGGGACGTCCGTCCATGAGAGATCTTCAGCAGAAGGTCCCCTTCCATCCCATAGTGACCTGGGAAGCCAAGTCACCAGAGGCAGGGCTTGCTTTAGTCTTGCTTGCAGATCTTGCGCTTAGACAGCTCTCCAAACTCCTTGTTTCAGTATCATCCCTCTCTCCGCGTCTGCCCTCTTGATTCAGCTAAGGATGTCATTCTCCAGCCTGAGGAGCGAAAAGGGTCGACCACAACTCTCCTCCCTCCTCTGCCAGGCCCAGCCTTGGAAACCAGCTGGCAGCGTCGTGAGCGATAACAAGGGGTGGGAAGTTTAGGCAAGGGGCACGGGGAGGCATGGCCCTGGTGAAGGCTGGGGCCTGAGACAGCATTCCCAGAAACAGTCATGGACATCCCTCCCCACACCTTCTCCTCCCTCCACCCCCGGACTAGGCAGGCAGCCCCAGCTCCGGCTGTGCTCCTCTAGCTCCAGCTGTGCTCTGCCCCTCGCCCTTCACCTTGAGGTGCAATGGGTGAGGAAGGCCCCATGTGTCCCAGAGCCTTCGGCCCTTGGATGAGCAGACTTCCCCTCAGCCCTCCTTCCTTGCCGGAAGGCCCCCACCTGTCTCTGCTCCCTGGGGCTCAGCATGATGGGGCCAGACCATGGTGGGAAGGCAGGAAAATCTGCCGGCCATTGCGGAGACACCCCACGTGAGGTGGGGTTTGTCCTGGCCTCTGGAGGGATTTCTGCCTGAAGTTTTGAGAGCAGCAACAGGGACAGCCACATCTGAGCGAGTCGCCCATGGTGCCTGTTCTGCTCCCAGAGCAGGGAACGTGCCACAGCCCAATCTCTGGGTCCCAGCACCCCAAGAGCCTGGCCCCCTCCCAGCCCTCCATGCACACGCAGAGCCTGGGAACCCCTCACCTCCCATGGAGGTGGGCTGGCACAGTGGGACAGTGCAGCCTGGCCATGCCCTGGGGGACCACGGCCATAGGAGTAGGGCCGTGCTGGCCTGGGGCTCCTGGGGGCACTGTGCCCCTGTGGGAGCTAGTCCTCACCTCCTGACCAGTGTCACAAGCTTCCCACCAGCCCCTCACCTGGCCCACAGCTTGCTCCTCTCCCATGAGTGAGGCAGGAGGGGGCTGCTGGGGGAACCAGGGTGTCAAGAGTTAGCCTTGTATTTGCTCAGAGGAGAATATGCTCTCTAAATAGCCTGTCTTCAGCAGCTGCCGTGGTTGCTGTTGATGTTGTCCCAGCTAATAAAACAAGCTAGCAGGCAGAGCTCACCCCTTTGAGCTATTGCTTATGGGAGCCTTCCCACTCCACAGTTTCATCTGTTTGCCTGGCCTGACATGAGAAGCCTCCCCCAAAGACATTTATCTCCAGGGACTCCACTCTGCAGCGACCTCTCCCCCTGTCTCTCTGGCTTCTCGGTCCTCTGCTTTCTTTCAGGACATGCAGCTGAAGCAACGCGCCCGATCCCTGCGAGCAGCAAGTCAGCGGCGGGGAAACAGGAGTTAGCAGCAGGTCTGAGCAGCTCTGTGGGGTTGGGAGGAGGCTCAGGCCATTTGAGGGCACTGCAAAGCCCGACGTGCAGGGGGCCAGGGCTCACGCGTGCCCGGACCCGACCCCCTGCAGCGGGAGGGCAAGACGGGTTCCCTCCGAGCCCCCCTCGTACAAACGCCTGCCGTTGGAGAACGCCCAGCTCAGCCGCTTGCCCTGCGCCTGGCACACTCAGCTCCCAGGACTGCCGGAGCCCTCGGCACTGCAGGTGCCTAGAGGAAACTCCTGGCCCCATGAGAAGGCCCCACCTTCTTCTCCCATGGGTCAGCACAGCTGGGGAGGGCTGCCAGTCTCCTCCCTTCAGGCGGTGCTGCCTCGGATCGGTCCCCTCGGCTGCCACTGTGCCCTGGTTTGGGGCCCGCCCTTCCCTGAGGGCTGCCTCTGACTGGCCCCAGGGCTCAGGCTGCCCAGGTGCACCTGAGGGGATGCTCTCTGTGATTGGCCGCCTGCTGCGGTGTGCTGCCCGCCCTCCCCTGAGGCGATGTTTCCTCCGATTGGCTGCATGAGATTGCTCCTCCCATCCAGTGATGGGTCAGGCGGCTCATCAGTCATCTGTGCTTTGCTCTTGCCAGCTGTGATTGGTGGAGCTGGCATGCCCCGCCTCCAACCAACACCCCCCCACACACAGGCAGGGTGCCCAGCTTTTTCCCCTCTTGCCACCTTTCCTGCAGGCCTCGAACCTTGACTGGTGGGTTACCTATCCATCACATGCCTTGCCCCCGCCTCCTCAAATGCGATTGGCTGTCCTGGGTCCACTGACTCCCCAGGGACTGCTGGGTGGAGGTTGCCAGGCAACGGACTCCACCTGTAGGGCTGAGAGCCTCAGAATGGGGCTGTGGGCCCTGAGGAAAGGCTGGGGGTCATCAAAGGCGGGTTTGGACCCTAAACCGAGGATTTCGGCCCGAAACATGAGGCTCTGGGCACTACGAAGGATAGGCGCGCTGCTACAGATGACGCTGGGGACGCTGCGAAGGAGGGGAACCTCTTGGTTCCTTTGCCCCCGGGTGCCGTGTATGGGGCAGGACTCCGGACTCGAGAGGGAAACTTCCTCTGGCTCACGGGCAAGGCTGTGCCAGCCCAGAGCACGCAGGAGGTTGCCACCTCTGAAGACCGGGACGAAGGAAGACTGGCCAGCTTGGCCCTTGCCGGTGCCCCCGCCACAGCAGGAGCCCCCCTCAGCCTGCTGTTCAACCCAGAAAGGGGCTCCATTCCCGCTTACATCCTCACCTTTACCAAGGAACACCCTTAGGAAGGACTGGGCAAGGCGGAAGCACGTGCTTCGTTTGAGCGAACTTTGCAGAGCGTTCCGTTTGGGTCACGCGTGTGGTGGGACCCGCGGGACAGGGGGCTGAGGCTCACGTGGGCTCGCAGCCGGGCCAGCGTGCACAGCAGCCCAAGGGACAAAACCACGTCTCTGCTGGTGGCCTCCCTGTGTGGAGCTGCCCCTGCCCCCTGCAGATGTGCAGAGGCTCGCTGGGGGTGAGGAACAGCACCAGTGGGGCCTGGGTTAACGGGCAGGGGTCCGACGGGCCAGCCAGATGCTACTCTCCGTCCCTCTGCTCGGCCCCTGTGCCACTGCTGACCCTTGATGTCCCCCCGCCGTTCCCCACTCGTCCCCCGGTGCCCCCCTTCCGCCCCCTGCCCACACACCTGTAACCTCCTGTGACCCCCTCGGTTCCCCCCAGTGCCCCCTACTCCCCCCAGCGCGTCACTGGGCAGTGCCGTGGGGGGTCCCAGCGTGATGGGACACCGGGAGGGCGAAGCCTGCTGTGGCGATACGGTCGGGGCTCTCCCGGGCTGTTCCCTGCACCAGCGCGGGCTGGTGCTGGAGGTGGTCGTGCCGCGGTGGGAGGGGTGGCGAGGGGATCCCCATGGGCAGTGGGAGGGCACGGCAAGGCCCCAGGACCCCACGGGGAGACCCCTGCTCTGGGGTCTGTCCCGGCATGACTCCATTGTCCCCAGCCCGGGAAGACCTGAGAGGGGCCCCACAGCTGGCAGCCCCCAGCCTCGGTGTCACCCACACGTTGTCTCACCAACCGCCGGGGTGCTATCAGGGAAAGAACAGATACACTCCCCTTTCGGTGTCTTTTGATGAGCTTTAATTAACTCCGTGGTGCTGGCTGGGGCCAGGTATTGCGGAGGGATTCCTCTAGTGCCTGCCTCGCTCGGAGGTCCCTGTCGTCCTGCGGTCCCGAGAGATCTGGAACAACACCACAGGCAGCGCCGTGGGGACCTGGTCCCGGCCAGGTGCTCCCCTGGCCACCCCGCTCCAGGGACCCGTTCGCCAGGGATCTTCCCACAAAAAAAGACATCCCAAGCAGCAGTATCTCAGTAAAAGTCCTCTGACCCCTTCCTTCCCCATCTCCTGCCTTACCTCAGCAAAGAAAGCTGTAGCTGTCATCCGCAGTTTAACTGAGCAGGAATTCAGCCACGGCAAGAGGTTCTTCACCAGAGAGCGGGAGACGAGCCCAGCGTTGAGCAGGACGCTGCGCAGGGGTCACAAGCGAGGGACACACAGTTACGCAGGAAGGCCACAGGCCGGGCCTCCAAAATTCACTTGCGCCGATGCAGACACTATTCTTCAGCTCCTGACGGCTTCCCGGGCACGCCGGGAGGGTCCCAGCGGCCATTTCCCTGGGCACAGCCCTGCAGGAGTTGGCCAGATGCATCCCTGGGGCTCTTACCTGGTCAGGAGACGCACCCCCTCAGGGTGAGCCACGGGGTCTTCCAGGCGAGCCCACACTCCCCGATTCACGAGCAGCCGCGTCCATTTCTGCGCCATGCATTTGCCCAGCATCAACTCGACAGCTGAAAGGAAAATCCTGGCAAAAGAAGCAAAGCGCAAAATAAACAAACCCAATCAAACAAAACAAGTCCAAACAGCACCACCGCCAGAAACCCCAAGAACTCTCAAATCGCAGCAGGTTAGGGGAAGACTGATCTGCAGCAGAGCTAAATAGCCCTGGAATGACGCTTCACAGCCTTCCAGACTGCAGCTAACGACACTGGCATTTTCTTCATGCCCCAGACCCACCGAAGCAGAAGAAAAGCCACGCCTCTAGACTGACTCCACGCTAGGTGTCAACCAAGGCCAACACCTCATACCTCTTCCCACCAGCCTTTGGCCAAGAATGACACCAGTGCCCGCAAGAGTCACTGCTCCAGCGGGGGTCCGTTGAGGGAGTGCAATGCTATTGTGCACACAAGGGGATGCAGGAGGCAAGAGGACGGCCGTCCGCAGTATGAGCTGCGTAAGAGCTTCCTGCCTGGGAGCTGGAGTTTCTCCACGAAGGAACAGAAGTAAAACCAACCACGACGACCGCTTTCCACATCTAGGAAGTGGGGCAGGCCAAGCCCTCCCTCAGCCCCACAAAGGCACATGCCTTGGCACGGGGAACTGAAGCCAGCCCCTCCATCTGCCCCTTCGGCTCTTTACCTGCACGGCTTCTCCACATGCAGTTGTTTCCAGCTGGTCATGAGCAAAAGCTGCCTCTCCCCACCCAGCATTTCACTGGCCCACCTGAGCAGGCTGGGAAGGAGGTGGGGAAGCAGTTGCCTGAGCTCCTCCGTGCTCCTCAGGGCAAGCACCACCTCGGAGATGGCACGGGTGATCTGCAGAGAAACATGACCAAGAACCACCTGTTCAGGGAAGGCCTTTTCCCTCCAGCCTGGTTCCCCCGCCTGCCCGGGGTGGGGGGTCACTGTCCGCACTTGTCACTGCTGCTTAGACCTCAAGAAGCACAAAGGGGCCTCGGGGAGGTTCTCCCTTCCACAAGATGTGCTTCCTCAGCTGGGGTTTTTAGCATGCATGAATGGTGACTGGAGAAACGTGGTCATCCCCTGACAATGAGATGGAAAGCCTTAAGAGCTTCTTAACGTCTCAGTTAGTGATTGGGCAGTGACTGGCAGCGCGTAGGGATGCCAAAGAGGGTGGAGGGAACTCGGCAAGAAGCAAGGCGGCGGTTGAGGGTTTTAGCGCATCCTTCCAACCATGTGCGAACCCAGAAATGGGAAGCCGTTGATGTCTGTGGGTGGAGGAGGAATAGGTCTGCCCTGGGAACGTGACTGAAGGACTCTGAACAAAGGAGAGGTTTCCATCATGTGCGCGTGCCTCACCCGGGGAGATGGGGAATGCCCTCTGCTGTGGCGTGGCTAGACGGTGCTCAACATGCTCCATGAGCTGACCTGCCTCTCGTCCTCCCCTTCACTCCCCACACTTGGATGGACCTCAGGAAGCCTTTTGCTTCCTTCTAGGCTGGTTCATTCTTTCAATATCTGCAGTTCAGGAACTTGGCACCAAAGGCCTCGTTAACATGCAAAGTGCCACAAGAAGCCACATAATAGAATTCTAGAATCATAGAATAGTTTGGCTTGGAAGGGACCTTTCAAGTGTTACCAGAAGTCGGCACTTCAGAAACTCTCTAAGACTCAATTTTGGAGTTTTAGAAAGCAGGCATTCTTCATTGCATCGCTGGATGCACGGGGGATCGTTCCACCTATCGTGCATACCAATTCTTTCAACAGTTGAGATTATATACAGAATGGACATACATATTCACGATTTTTCCTGGAAACAACTAACATATTCATCTGAATTCCAGGAACTCAGTCATATACGTAAATGTCCTTGGCGCAGGCGCACTCGAGATCTTTGGTGATCTTCAGGGGTCCTCTGGTGGTCTTTGATAGTCTTCCTCACTTGTCCACTAGTTGACCCTTTTCTAGTGATTCTGCGTGGTTGGACACTACACGTTTGATACAACTTATGCTAAAGAATGTTCATTAGTATCTCTACTATCTCCCTTTTCTTGATATGCATTCTTTTGTCACAAACCACATTGACGCTCTGCAGCCGTACCCGGGAGAAGGCAGCCATTGTGCCCTGTCCCTCTGACAATGCAGCAGGGAAGCCTTGCTCAGCAGCACGTCTTCCTACAAACTGGACAAACTGTGAGGGTTGTTCTGACAGATGCTTTGGACGTGGCAGGTTTTGGAGACTCCTCCAGGAAACTCACACATGTGCACTGCCCTGCAGCTGGAGCCTTACCGTGTAAAGTCCTGGGAAGACTTCTCCCACACTGGGAGCTCAGCTGTCCTCCCACTGACCTCTCTCTACCTCGCTCGTCTCCCCTCACTACCTGCAGGCAGTGCCTTCAGCCCTGCTGTGCTTCGCAGGGGAGCTGCTCCTGGGCAGAGCTGTCTCTCACAAAGCGCTGCCCACTTGCTGGGAGCTCCCTCCGTCCCAGGAGCCCGGCCCAGCTCAGGAGCAGAGGACCAGCCCAAGGCTTCACTTTCTCTGCCTCTCCTGGGCTCCCTGCAGATGTCTCAGCTCCTGAAAGGCAGCGGAGTCACCCTTGGGGAATGGACTTTTTAGCTGACTGCAGTAATCGCCAATTGTCCCTCTCTAAAGAGTGGAGAGAGAGCGATTCCAAAAGCATGGCTTGTCCTACCAGAGCACAGATGTCTATGAGAGGTGTAGATGTTCCCCTCTGGGCACGGATATTCTTGGCCCATAACAAAAAGGACACACAGGCAGTGACAGGGAGGTGTTGGTTAAACGCTCTGGCTGGGCGGGGATTCAGCTGAAGCAATGCAGACATCTCATCCCCAGCTGGAAGCCCTGGGGATGAGGCAGGATTCAGATCCCCCCATGCATCCCACAGACCCACAGTGTTAAGGGATGTCAAGACTGGCCACCGCTTCCAGGCACTGCAGCCAAGGACCCCTCCCACCGTGCCCCTGGAGCCCAGACCAGTACCACCAGTACAGTCCTGCCTGGCTGCTGGAGCCCAGCCCGGTGCCTGGGGATCTGGAGCCTTTGCTCAGGCTGAGGGATGCAGCTGCCACTTTTCCGCTTGCAGGTGCAACTTCTAGCGAAGCTGAGCACGCATCCCAGAGATGCACACGCACAGACACACCTGCGGAGAGGACACTGACACGGCCAGTCACACAGACGAGGCGCTGCCGTCAACAGTACCCACATGGAGGACTCACACAAAACACAGAGACAGCCATGTCCCCTCCTCCTCTTGGGCTGCCAGAGACAGGAGGTCACTAGTGCAGGCACACACACAACACGCTGTGCGTTCACAAGCACACGCATGTTCACGGATCCCCAGAGTACCGGCACGGCCTCTCTGCCCTGCCAGTACCCCTGCCTGGATTCCGGCCCTCTGACCCACCCCACGAGTCGCCTACTTGCTGACTGGTCCGTCTTGGTGCTCCCTGCAAACGTGCAGCACTCACACATTCGTGGTGCAGGAACCCCACAGCCACCCAGCACAGACCCTCTGCCCACCTGATATCCCAGCCAGGGCCCGGCTGCACTGGGACCCACGCCAGTAGCTGGCACCACAAGCCAGGGGTGCCTACACCCCCCGGTTGACTCCAGTAGCTGGCACCCAGTCCACCCACGCCAAGCCCCCCAGTAGCTGGCACATAGTCCTTTCAGTACACATCCACACAGGATAGAGAGTGAGGTTGTGCAGAGAGATCGTTAGGAAAAGATTTAATAAGAACATATAAGAAGACAGGACAGACATCATCTGTGTCCTGCTACCAATCACTTGTCTCTGGACAGACTCCGGTGTCATCAGGTTGTCCGTCATCTGAAACTTCTTCAACAAGATTAGAGGGGACGAAGCCTCTTGTGCCGTCGGTCAGCTCTCCCACGTACCAGCCGTCTTCATCCACGTCTCCAAAGATGTACACGTATTGCCCAGCAACTAGAGGAAGCTCTAGTTCAGGCCGCTCATTGGGACCACTGAACGGATCGTAGCTGTATCGAGCTACGAATGCTCGCAGCTCCGCCGGTTGTTTTCTCATAGCCGCCAGGAGGATGGGCTCCTTGTCTGCAGCCCCGTTAGCCTGGCGCGGCCTGGAAATGATACGCTTGGATCTTTCTCTTTCCAGCCATTCAAGTTCCCGAAGTAGCTGCTGGTGTTGCTCGTTTAGCTTCTGATACCAAACCAGCTGGGCTCGAAACAGTTGCAGGGTTTCTTGGTGTTCCCCGTGTGCTTCTGCCTGAGCCCTCGGCAAACACTTGCCTTGCTCTTCTTTCCTCTGGAGCGCTAACTTTGTCTCCTCAAGTTCCTTCTCCAGCTGTTGACTCCTTTCTGCCATTTCTCTCATGGCTTCCAGTTTGCGCTCTGCCTCTTCCAGCTGGGTTTGAAGACAGACCTTCATTTGGATGGCAGCATCTCGCTCCGCTGCCACTCGCGCCAGTTGCCCTTTCAGGTCGGCATTTTCAGCTCGAACGTGTTCTGTCAAACCCATCTGCCCACGGAGGCGAGCATTTTCTTCAGCCAGGCGGGTGTTTTCATTTGTCACCTCCGAGAGCTGCACCTCTAACTCCTCGCCGGTTCGGCTGTGGGCGCTCACATGATCAGAGGCCTCTTCACCTGCAGCCACTTGGGCCTGAAGCTCCTCAGCTGCCTTCTCTGAGAAGTCATGCTGCTTGTCTTGTGCCAGCAAAGCTCCAGCAGGCTCTCCCATTTCTCCACCCCTCTGCTGAGGAAGCGATGCCGTGCACGGTTCCTCGGTGGGGCTTTGGATGGGCAGTGGCACTTGAGTGTTGATCAGGCAAACAGTGGTCGCCTGCAGTTGCCTGGATCTTTCTTCCAGCCGCGAGGCGAGGGCAGCTAGGTGAGCATTTATCTGCTGCAGCCTCTCTGCCTTCTTGCGCGCTTCTGGAGAGCCTTCCTTTTTCAGGAGGCGGTTCTCCATCTCAAGGGCACTCTGTTGCCTCTCCAGGTCTTCTAGAAGGCGCCGCAGGCGGCTGTTCTGCTTCAGGAGCACCAGGTCTTGCCCCTCCGGCACCTGGAGCTGAGCATCTGCCACAGCCTTGCACGTTGTTTGCTGCCCAGCGCTGCGGCTTTCCGGCGGTCTTTCCTGGGGTGCCGCCGGGGCCTGGGGCCCTTCTCTGCCAGAGGAGCAGGAGCTCTGCGTCTCCTGATGGCCCTGGTGCCCAGGAGGGCCTTCGGGCTGGGCCGTGCAGGGGGAGGCAGGCAGCTCGCCCTCGAACCGCTGCAGGATGTATTTGAGGAAGAGTCTCCTCTCCAGCTGCAGCTGGTTCTGGAGGTGGCGGATGCGGGCGGGCTGGTAGCCATCCGTCTCCCACTGTAGCTTGCTGAGGACGTCCTGGAGCTTGCTTCGGGCCTCCCTGCCGCTCCTGCTGGGCCTCACCATCTCCTCGGCCAGCTGCCGCTGCAGGTCCCGCGTCTGGTCAACGGCGGCAGTACATGCCTGCCGCAGCAGCTCCTGTCCCTCGCGGAGCTCAGCCTCCTTCCAGCGCAGCAGCTGGCGGGTCTCTGCCACCCGCTGCCGCTGGTTCAGCTCCTGCAGCCGCCGCGCCTCCTGAGCCTGTCGCTGCTCCCACTCAGATCGGAGCCGCTCTGCCAGGAGCTGCCGCTCCCTCTCCAGGGCCGCCTTCAGCTCCCGGGTTTCGGCAGCGAAGCAGCGGCGCAGCTCTTGGGTGCGGAGCCGCTCTTCCTCCAGCTCAGCCTGTCGCGCTTCCCGCTCCCGCCTCTGCTCCTCCTTCTGCGCAAGGCTGCCGGGGGCTTGCGCCGGGCCCCGGCGGGGCAGGGGGTGGCTGCGCGCCACCGGCCCCCGTCCCGCAACGCCCCGCGCCATGGCGTCGGCCACCAAGCGCTGCTGCCAAAGGTCACTGACCTGCCAAAGGTTGCGTTCCCTGGGTCTGCGAGGGGCGGCAGCCCCCTGACCCCGTTGCCGCTGCTGCCTCCCTTCCCTGTGCAGAAGCAAAGACAGCAACTGCCACGGCCCGGGTGGCTGAGCGTGGCCTTATATACCTGTCCTGGTCCCCTGCTCACAATGAGGGGTGGGGCAGCATGGCCTTCTATGGCATGTCCTGGCCCCTGCTCACAATGAGGGGTGGGGCAGCATGGCCTTCTATGGCATGTCCTGGCCCCTGCTCACAATGAGGGGTGGGGCAGCATGGCCTTCTATGGCATGTCCTGGCCCCTGCTCACAATGAGGGGTGGGGCAGCATGGCCCTCTATGGCATGTCCTGGCCCCTGCTCACAAAGGAGGGGTGCGGCATTTTACGTAAGAAAATGCCAAAAGACAAAGATGTCTCCGGAGACATGGGCAAGAGAACTTGACCAACTGACCTCTTCCGTAGAAGTGGGTTTGCTGCTAGAAGAAACCAGGCCAAACTGGCTGAAAGCGGCAAAGCGGCAGCAAAATTGTGCAAACTCAGATAATAAAGATGCATTAAGCATGTTTGCACGGGCGGGGTCGCGTGTACAAATGCTCGAAAGCGAATGGTAACAGGCGATATCATGGCCAAAGACAACAGGTTTTTTTCAGCCATCTTTCCCAGACCTTGTCCTGCTAAGCTGCCTTGCAGCTGGTCGCCCCCCCCAGCTCACTTGAGAGCACAGGGTTGTTCCTCCCCAGGACTTGGCAGGTGCCTTTAGTGACCCCCAATTGGTTCCTCTGCCCATTTTGCAGGTCCCCCTGGCTGGCAGCACCCCCACGTGGTGTATAAGCCCTGTACCCTGTGCCTGTGTTGCCTCTTGTGACTTCGGATCTTGTACCATTTATGTCTCTCTGTCTCTTGCCCCACTTTGCCTGGGCACCCCACATCTTGCTGAGGGTGGCTCTGTCCCACCCCCACCATTTGGAAAATGAAAACCAGAGCTCTATAGGAAGTAGAGGTGTAGAAGAGACCAAGCTACAACTTTTCCATCTTAAATATAGGAGGAGGGTCTGGAAAAGGACTGAGAGAAATCTACAGTTCAGGTTTTGCAGCCT